>NC_090875.1:26538328-26548328 GCF_036669935.1 Montipora foliosa
GTTGCGTGACACCGTGAGCAGGTCGCGTGATCAAGGCGAAAATTTAAGAGATTGCGTAACTTTCTGCTGAACTATGAGTAGATGTGCGTTAGAGGACATAAAAGCACATGCTTTCGTTTAACGTTTCCTCCAGCAACAGGAAGTCAAAAGAGAAGGAAAGATGAGCTAGCAGAAAATGTTGCGAAAATAGAAAAACCCCCCGTGTCACCGGTTGTCACGCAATCGGAAATGAAAGCTGATCCAAATAGTTCATTGTATCACGTTTACAATATCTGTTTCGTACAATTTAAAATAATTAACAAATTCGAAGTTGGTGTGGATTCTAGAGCTAAAGCTTTTCTTCTTTGCTTCAGCACACTCATATGTCCCCTCAATGTCCATCAACGTGTTATCCCCTCTCGGGAAAGTATTGCAAAAGAATTTAATATGTGCTGCTATATTTAGAGGGCAACTCTCGTACAATGAAAAACCGGTCAGTTATAAGCGTGCTCCAAAGACAAGGAAATTTAAGAATGCTACCGAAAAATTCTGAACAAAACTGTCATTGAAAGTCCATCAGGGCACATACACATTCTAAACGATACATGGTTTAATAAAAGGACATCATACCACTTCGATATACGGATAAACTGTCAGACGAATTGGTTTGCGGTACGAAAGATTAATATAGCACCAGCTCAGAATAACACGCGCGTCATCAGTGGCTCATTGTGTTTAAAACCAATCAGCATTAAGGGCAAGCCCATGGGATTTTACCGCAATAGGGACGTGAGGTCCGCGGATAAGAATATGTGGAACCCCCGATAGGAAAAAAAAAATATATTGAAGGTGTGGCTTTGGCGCTTGGGGATCAGTTCTCCGGCCAATTTCCTGATATCTGAGTTCGTCGGTTCTGGCACACAGCAAGGAATAGTTTTACTTGTTTTCTAGATAGGTAAGTGAAAAGAATAAAGCTATTTTATACTCCTGAGAAGAGGAGGAGACTGTATCCATGTCGAAGGTTTGGAGTCGTTAATCGCTTCTCAAAGGAGGTTGGCAACATCAGAATGTCAGCGATTCCAACCGACCAGTGAGAGCAAATATCTTGGCGGCGATGTTTCACAATCTGTCCCGCGACACCCCTAAAAGTGAAACTGAGAAATTAAATCATTAATAGGTCTTTCACTTATTTATTTAACGTTCGACATCTGTTTTATGCTGTAGAGAGTGTTCTCGTGAATCGTTCCGTTCAGTGGCCGGAGTTTTCAAACGGTGTGTTCCATAAACTAAGTGTTATGCTCCAGCGGTTGGTATAAACTAGTACTGGAATGTGCTAGCTTTCGAAACTTGCTATCTTAACCTTTACAGAATTAACATTTTCCTAAGCCGGCAAGCAAAACGTATTGTAATGTGGGTACCGAGGGTTTTTAGAAAATGTGTTAATTTCTGCCTACCAGGTACCGTTCAAAAGTGTTACCTTTTGTAGGGCGCTAGCTGGCAATTTTGATTTAAATTTGGGAACGAAAACCGGCAATTACTAAAAGCACGCGTTCCTCTGCAGTCTCCTCCTTGAGACTCTTCCAAATAGGAAATAATCTTTGATGTGGACTTCGGAATATTCTGAATTTTTTTCTGAAAAAACTGGGTGGCTTGGCGTTTCACTTCAACTTGCTAGTTTGTAAATGTAAAATGTTCCTTGAGACACAATAGCGTTATGATTCTCAGGGATGGGTGTGGAAACGGCCTTTTAATGTAATCCCAACAAGTCGTGGATTTTATAATTAAGGTGACCCGTTTTGCGATCACACCGGCCTGCTTGAATTAGGAAACATTGCTCCTCCCTTCTAACTCCCACCCTCATCTTGAGAATCTGTGTGTGATGTGACACATCATTGGCACTCGGCTCTTATCATTCGTTCCAACCTCTAGAACGAAGATTGAGTAGGGGCATTACTAATTACTTTCATGTGATCAGTTAATGTCCAAAGTTTTTGGTAAGATACAAGAGCACCTGTCAAGGGTGTACGACTTTTAAATTCACCTTGGTTTACGCCAAACAAGTTACAAATTTTTCCTCTTTGTGGTAAACCAAGTAAATTGAATGAGCAAAAGGGTGAAGGAGGAAAGAGGCTGTGGTGCAATTTTGTGTGGGAGAGTAAAAAACAAATTTGGTTTTATGAAGCAAGTCGTTAAAGATTGACTTCGGTTGCCACTAGAAAGGTGAATAATGACTGACTTTTGGAGCATTGGCCCTTTTCCCGAGCAAAGGGTTAAGGACTCAAAAACATCGTCCATTTTATCTTTTCAGTGGTTGCAATTTACTCAGCTTGTGTTTTACAAACCAAAATGGTGGTTTATTTGAACAAGGTAACCCTTTATTGCTTGTTGAAACTGAAAGCAAGATTATGCTTCATTTTTCCTCCTAAAGATTTACAAAGGTTTCTCTTGATAAAATTTGCTCATTTAATATCCCACTATTAAATACCTAATTCTTATCCTTGCTCTACGTTTACTTGATCTGTTGTACAAGAGAATGTGCAATTTTCGTTCCAGAATGATTTTGTTGCAAAAGCAAAGTAGACACATCCTTTTACACAAGCGGATCTGATTGGAAATCGGTTATTAATGGTGGTGTAAAGTATGCGCTTCCAGAGGTGACAGTTGTACCTTCATTTGATGTTTTGCTAGCTGATTTTTGATACTAATGTATTGTTTTGTGCCTTGTCCGTTCACAAAGGCAACCAAAGTGTTAAATGGCAGTTGTGTGCCTGTGTTAAAACACAAGCACATATGTCAGTGGATGTTGAAACATCTGTTGCTGCAAAGAAAGGCATCCTACAGAAAATATTGTAGTTGCTAATCCATTAACACCTGTCATGTAAGGGTCTTCATTGTGGTTTCGTGTTCCTCTACAACTTTACCCTTCCCAATTTTTTTTGTACCACTTAAACTTTTTTGGTCATCTCCTTTACAAAAAAAAAGAATGCTGTCTTCATTACATTACAAAAATGCTAATATTTTCTTTTGGACAAGGGAACTTTTAACAATTGTTACCTCCTTTCCAAATTGATGTTTTATCACTTCAATGCAACATCCATACAGTATGAACAAGAAACTATTTTGTTTCTGGAATGATAAGGGCAAGAAAAGAGCTAAAATACAGTAGTGTGGGTCCTGGGCCTGTCAGATTTATTATTTCGCTTTGGTCTATTGAAACTATCAAAATGTGGATGCACGCTCTTTGAACTGTGAGAAGCCTATCATGGAATATTAACCATTAAAGAGAAGAACAGATACTTGTTATGGCACAATACATTGAAGCATAATGTCTACAACATTTTAAATTCCTTTTCCCGTGAATCTTCCATTACTTGCGTTACATGTGAACCTAAGCAGTTACTGGTATTAGCTTAAAATAACTGGTCCCTGGTCAACCCAAGTTATTACTGTGATTTACCAGTGCGAAGATTGGTTACATTACTCTTTAACTCAAAGAGAGATAGCCTTGGATTTTTCAACAGTATATCACTTAAACCTAACCCCAAATCATATAGATAGTCAAAAACTTCATATTTATAACCCATTTCCTGCGCTTTTTGTTTGTCAGCATCATGATTGGCGATAGTTCAGGTTCACATGTTGATAAGTTTTGTTTTTACATCTGTTAGATTTTCAATTACAAACTGTTTTGATTGGCCTCTCTACCTCGCTGTGTAAATAGTTTACCCTGAAGTGAAAATAGATACAATTCGTTTCTGAGGAAATAAAACAAAAAGAGAATGTAACTTACGGAACTGGTGCCGGTGTGTGTGTTTTCCCTTCATGTCCTATCTTTTTAAAGAGTAAATTATACTGCAGTACATATTTGGAGATAACACCAAAAAGATGATGACCATAAGAGTGTTTTAGGAGCTTGACATTCATATTGTCCCTCATTGCTTTGAAATTAAAAATAGTGCGGCTGTTGGGTCATTTCTTTTTGAAAAGAGAAGTTTTCGTAAATTTCTTTGTGCCACCAATGGGGAAGGGTAAAGTTTAACCTTCGATTGTCCCTTTGAAGGTTGAGGAACCACTGACATGACAGCCATCAGAAAGAAGCTGGTGATAGTTGGTGATGGTGCTTGTGGCAAAACCTGCCTCCTCATTGTCTTCTCCAAAGATCAATTCCCTGAGGTTTATGTACCAACAGTTTTTGAAAATTATGTAGCTGATATTGAAGTAGATGGCAAGACAGTAGAGCTGGCATTATGGGATACAGCCGGGCAAGAAGATTATGACAGGCTACGACCCTTGTCGTATCCCGATACAGATGTTATTTTGATGTGCTTCTCCATTGATAGCCCTGACAGCTTAGAAAACATTCCTGAAAAATGGACTCCAGAAGTGAGGCATTTTTGCCCCAATGTCCCCATAATTCTGGTGGGTAACAAAAAAGATCTCAGAAATGATGAAAAAACCAAGGCAGAATTAGCAAAGATGAAACAAGAGCCTGTGAGAACAGAAGAGGGAAATTCAATTTGTGAAAAGATCAATGCCCGTTGTTACATGGAGTGCTCAGCGAAAACAAAGGAGAATGTAAGAGATGTATTTTACCAAGCTACCAAGGCAGCTCTTGAGAAGAAGATAAACAACAGACCGAGATGGTTTAAATGTCGTCTATTGTAACTTGCATGAGACTGTTTCAAGAAGTATACTTGAACTGAGAGTGACATCATAAGAATCTTCTCCCACTCTGTTCTGGCTGCATTTTGAAAGTCTTATAGTTTGTGTGTTCAAGAAATCGTCAGAGTTGCTTTTTGACCATGTGCAGATCTAGCTAAATTTGATGTTGAATGATGCTGCATGCCAGGGTTGATCTTGAAATATCCGCCCAAGTTATTTTATCATAACAGATACGGGTAGTTTTTTGGCACAAAAGGCTTTGCATGTGTGTTGAGCAATCTCTAAAACTTTCTGCTGTTTTTTGAAAACATGATTTGTTTGTTTGAAATTTTTTTGTACCGTCCAGATTGTTCTACTCATCAGATAAGGTGGAATTTAACAAATTATATTTGTCACAATTTGGCATTATCTTTCTGTTTCAGTGTAATTTGATGTTACCTAGAAGAAGGATCTAGTGCTGTTAGAGGTTTTTAATCAAACAATCATAAGTGGCAATACGTTTAGCTTGTTTGGCTTTAGCCCAGTTTAAAATTTAATTATGCGTGCTTTTCAAAAGTAATTACTGTACACAAATAAGATGGTTTTCCTCACAGAGCTATCAAAAGAAAATGTGAGTAATGTTCACTCAAAAATATTGATAACAAAGGTTAAGTGTTTTGTTAATACTGCTATGAAGGCAAAAAACCTTTGTGGTACGAAGTGTTGGACATAAAATAAGAAGAAAACAAGAAAAGTTAATATAAAATAAACAAAATGTTTGTAAGCGTTATTTGTAAAGTCATCCTTTGCAGTTTCTAAAATGAAATAAAACAGTTTCTTTAATCCTCATGTGGTGTTCTCTCTGTGCATGAGTCTTATGTCAACTCCTATTTTACAGCAATGTTTCATTCTTCTTTTCTAATATAGCTTTTTGGCATGATGTTACTATTGGGGATACTTTATTTCAAATGTTGTCTTATGCATGTGCATATGAATGTATATTTTATGAGAAAAACTATGAAAATTCCCTCAAGAACATTGGTGTGGTCTGAAATGGGAAAGCAAAACGTACAAGCTGAACCCATTGACATCGAAACGGCCAGACTTAGTATCTTACTGTCATTTTACTCGGCAGTGGGGAATCCCTTGGAGTCAATGGGTTAAAAGGTCTCTTAGCTGTTTAAAAACAGTTGCGACTGTTTTTCAAGTGGCAAAGGAAGAACTAGGAACAGCAGCTATGGAGTAAAAGTGAAGGGTGGGTAAAAAGTGGGTCATAGAAAATTCCAAGGGAAAGGGAAGGTCTAGACGGTCAGACAATAGAAAAGTCAATTATTTCTTATTCTGGTACATTTAGGTTTCAGAAGGGAACAGTGTTAAGCCAATGATACACGGTTCAACATCTTGCAACATTTGTTGCTCAACAAATGTTGAACAATGTTGCACAAACGTGTTGAAAAGAATAGAGCTGGTCTCTATTTTCGTTCACATTGTTCAACAACGTTCAACGTGTTGAATGGCATATTTCAACATTCAACATGACACGACACACTGTTAAACATTCGTTGAACAAGAGCTGCAACATTTGTTGATCAACAAATTTTGAACAGTGTATCATCGGCGTTAGAAAACCGAACCCTACTTGTTTGTCAGTGCCTGTCTGTGTAAAAATAATGTTGCATTGTAGGTTATTCACAACACAAGATCTTGTTAGAGTGTTTACTTTTGCTCATTTAAATTAAGCAAGTGAAAGTTCTGCTTTTGAGTAAATCTTATACATTGTTATTCTAATAGGCTATTTCCTAGTTGCTGTTTGCCTCGGTTTTAAATTGAATCTTGCTGCTCAACTATTAAAAGGGAAGAATACAGAACTCATTTCCTTTTTGTATGGTTGTGCACCAGGACTTGCTTTGAAACTGAGGCATGCAGCAACTTGGGGATGGGTTATTACTTTTCATGTTAAGCAAGGCAAATTGCTTCTGCTATGAGTAAAAATAATGTGTGTTAGCAATCATCCTTAAGCCATTTGTTACATCATTTTATTAAGCGCTTAATGACTGGTGCCAAGGGAAACAGTGAGTTTTGTTTCTGGGGGAACATTGAGGGGCGAGGGGAAACAAAACTCACTCTTTCCCGTGGGGACAGTCATGAAGTGTTTTGTTATACCTCTCAACTCAAAATAGAACAATACATGGAATTTGCCGCTGTTTCAAAGGTGCACAACCTAATCATGTGTGAGGCGAAAGTTCAAGTTGTTGTTGTTTTTCTTGTGAGTTTTGGCACATGACACGTTCTCCTCCAATCGGAAGATGTATCTGCGTTGGGAGGTATAGCAAGGTTCTTTTTGTATCCTTCACTTAACTGAATCACTGTGGCAACAAGCTTGTGGTGTTTTCTTACTATAATTTCTGGCCGATTCCCTGTGGGTAATCTGTTAAGGTTGCATTAAATAAGGACCACTGCGGGTAATAGGAAGGTGCAGGCTATGTGACAACTTTGATTACCATGTAGACAGCAACTAATCAGCGACATTTTACCACCAGTAGAGCCAGAGATCTTTTTTTTTTTGCCGAACTGTTGAATGGTTTGATCCGGGCACTTCACGTCAATAACAAATTTGCCCCAGACTTCCTCTCTTTAATTTAAAATATGGCCCTGTGTTTTTAGTGTTCAGCAAAGCAACTGTATTTGGTTATAGATTTCATCAATTACCTTAAGTACTGATCATCTTTTTTTCAATCTTCAAGAGTCAGCCAAAAAGTAAGAATCTTTGTTACTGTTTATTCTGACAATTTGTCTACTAAAATGAATGTAGAACTCTGAATTTGTTTTGACTGCTACACATAAGCAGAACTGCTTCTGAGTAAGACGAGCTTAGTTTTTAAATTCTACCTTGTTTGTAAGCCCTAATGGATAATTCTATTTTGGTTTTGGGGTGCGCATAAACTGTTGCATTTATCTTCTTCACTCTTCACACAACAAAAATGTTTCAGTGCAGGTATTAAATCAGCCATAAATTACGGTAATGTTGTAGTCCACCCTCCCTTGGATGTCATAACTGTTGCCAGCAGTGGTTGATAATAATTATTTTCCAGCAAGTAGGCAACTCCTAACATTGATTTCTACTTCCTGGTTGTCAATTATAACCTTTTTACACATAATGAACTGGGTTTCAAAGGTTACAGATTGTGCTTGGAAAATGAGATGCCTCCTTAAAGAGCCAAGACAATAAGATTTTTATCTGCTAGTGAGTCTCCCCATCCTTCATCAGTCTCAAATCTACAGTTAAATGGGTTCCAGTGTTGTAGTTGGCTATAGAGACCAAATAAGTAAATTAAATTAACCTATTCCTGAGATTTTCTCAAAAGCAGTGGCCCGATACAGAGTAAATTTAATGGGAATTTGCATTTGTGCAGAATTTGGGCCCAATTTTTACAACTACACTTGAGTGGTTTGAACTCAGGTATCATCATAACCTGACAAGTTAAGATTAGTCCCAAGAAGTGACATTGACATTTCGACAACCTGATTGGTCAGTAGAAACCTAATCTTATTGGTCTGTCTAGGCTGGGAAGACTGGTTGTGTCGTAGCCTGTGGAAGCTCTGTTATTGTTTTGCTGTTCTGTTGGTTTTGTCAAAAGCTTGTTTGTATGGTGCAAGTTGTAGTTGTAAATGGTAGTGGTTGGCGCTTGCACCAGTAAGCTGGTTTACTAACTTAAGGCAAACTCCACTTACCCGTATCCAACTACTACTGGCACCATACAAACGACTTATTGACAAACCACACAAAAGTCAAGAAGGTCAAAGACTCCACTCACATTAAATTACATTCATTGTTCCTCACAGGTCAAAGGTTAATGATCATGACAGCCATCAGGAAGAAGTTGGTGATAGTTGGTGATGGTGCTTGTGGGAAAACCTGTCTCCTCATTGTATTCTCTAAAGATCAATTCCCTGAAGTTTATGTACCAACAGTTTTTGAAAATTACGTAGCTGATATTGAAGTTGACAACAAGACCGTAGAGCTTGCTTTATGGGATACTGCAGGACAAGAAGATTATGACAGGCTACGACCCTTGTCATATCCTGACACAGATGTTATTCTGATGTGCTTCTCCATTGACAGTCCAGACAGTTTAGAAAACATACCTGAAAAATGGACTCCTGAAGTTAGGCATTTTTGCCCCAATGTCCCCATAATTCTGGTCGGTAACAAAAAGGATCTGAGAAATGACGAGGGCACAAAGCGAGAATTGGCCAAGATGAAACAGGAGCCAGTGAAAGCTGAAGAGGGAGCAACTATGGGTGACAAGATCAATGCCCATTGCTACATGGAATGCTCTGCCAAAACAAAGGAGGGTGTGAGGGATGTATTCAAAGAGGCCACAAAAGCAGCACTGGAAACCAAGAAGAGGAGAGGTGGAAGGAAAAAATGCTGTATATTGTAAAAATGTCTGAAGTTGCCCACAGAACGTTGCTGTAATAAGATATGCAAAAGTTGACGGAGTAAGTTCATTCTCACACCCGAACTTCGTGATGTGGTAGATTGATTGGGTGAGAGAATTTGCTTCCTCGATCAAGAATGAGTTCCTTATGGTCAATTATTAGAGTGGAATGTTTGCAATTAATGTAAACCGTACACCACACAGTAGGAATCAAGTTAATGGTTAGGGGTGCCTACCTACTGATTGCCAGATCAGTTGTTTACAATTTTCATTTTCACATTCAAATTGTGTTGTTTAGAAAATATCTACACCCTCCTCCCCTTCCCTAGGAATCTTATTTATCCTATTCTCTACCGCTCATAAATATCTTAATTTTGGCGAAACCAATTGAAACAGTAGGCCATTTTCAAAATATCAAATATTCAGCTTGATAGTGAGGCAGTGAAGACAAAAACAATAGCACCACTTTGGAATTGTCTTTGTTTTTGAAACCTCTCTTTCAACTTGAATTTTAATATATCGAAAAAGGTCTATCAAACCTTTGGGTTATCTCCACTTTAGATTGTTTGTTGAGAAATTTAGGAAGCTGGTGTGGATTTTTTCATTACTATTAAGGAACAGCTTGAGATGTCCACTAATGTATACAAGTTATGAGGTTAAGTGAAAGAATTATTGATTTCATCTGTGAGATTTAATGTTTTGCTTCATTGGGCCATGGGGCTAAATTTGAAATTGCAAGTATCTTGCTGTCACAATCTGTTAAAGTACGGGGATGTATAGCCTGTTAGATAGAGTCATTCGTGTCATAACATAGCAATAGATAGATAGCTTTGTCTCCAAAATGGAAAATAAAAGATTTTGCCAAATTCAGACAAGTGTCCCCTGCCTCCAAACTCTTTATGTAGTGGGAAAAAGTAGGAACGAAATATTCCCGCGTT
>NC_090875.1:26553328-26555828 GCF_036669935.1 Montipora foliosa
CTTCAGTTGTACCGTGTGGGGTTGTTTTTTGCATGGTGAGGAATGAGTCAATCTCTTTCCTCTAGTCTTTCTTCTTAATTTGAGCAATCTTGATCCTCTTGAGTAGAGAACGGTTGGGTCCCTCTACTTCATTTTCCTGTGGCCAAAGAGGTGTTACTCTTCTATGGTCAATACCCTCTTTTTCTTCAAACTTCTGACATTCTCAGCTTGCAAATTGTGGCCCATAGTCTGTAGCAATACTCACTGGTAGTCCATGAGTAAGAAACATGTTCTTGAGGCTCTCAGTTATTTTGCAGAATCTCTCAGCATCCTTGCATCACAATTTGGGTACCAAACTTTGGTGCAAAGTCTGCACGTCATTGCCATGATCCATGGGTGACCCTCTTGGGCAAGTTCCAATACTTCTTCTCACAAACTTGAACGGATACTGATTTTAGCTCCTCTCAGTACCAATAATTTTCTATTGACTGAGAGCTCACTCCTAATCATCAAGTACCTCTTGTTCGCAAGCTTTTGCCACCCTTCATTTTTAATACATTTTATCACATTTGACAGCTCTTCGTCAATTCCTGATGTGGGTGTACCTCTTACGTAGACAAGGCTTGAGGAGTTGAAGATTCTATAACAAACCTCACATGCTTTGGAGCACAGCTTTCTACAGTTTGGTGACACCAGCGGTGAGACGAGATAAGGTGTGGGCAATGTTTTCTTTCCCTGGGATGTGCCTCAAAGTGAAATGATGGGACTGAAGCTTTTAACACCCACCGACTGACTCTTGCGCTTGGGTTTGATTTCTTAGAGTAGATAAACTCTAACAGCTTATGATCTGTTAGAGATGCAAAGGCTGTTCTATTAAGTACATGAGCAACCGGTCACATGCCAACACAATGCCCGGAACTTCTTGATCAGTTTGTGAATAGTGCCTTTCAACATCCGTCAGGCTTCTGCTTGTAAAGCAAATCACTAGCCCTTCACCATCACTTCCATCAAAAATGCACCAAGGCTTACCGTGCTGGTGTCAGTTACAAGACTGGTTTTCAAATAATTGTCTAAATATCCAAGGGTCTCTGTGTTTCCTAGCCCCCTTTTTAACTCAATGAATGCTGTCTTGTTCCTTACCCCAGTGAAATTGAACTTCTTTCCTCGTTAGTTTTCTTAGAGGCTCTGATAATTATGGTAGCCAAATCAGGTATGAATGACTTGCACAGAAGTTCAAGGGCCTAACAACCTGTGCACCTCAGCTGCTAACTCTGGTTGTCTGGCTTTTATGATTGCCTCTACTTTGCCCCAGTGCCCCATAATCTCAAGCTCAGACATACCGGTATGAAATAATTATGCACTTCTGTTTGTTTCAGGTCAAACCCCTTTCCTGGATCCTTTCTAAGGCCTTTCCAAGTCACTTGTCATGGTCCTCAGTCATCTTTCCATGCACTATGATGTCATTGTGAATGTTAAGTCTTCATCCCTTTGCGACCCGCCAAGACTTGTTGTATCACTTGCTGGTACATCTCTGGAGCACAGAACATCAATCGGCTATTCCTAAGGAGTCCCTTGTGTGTAGCATATGTAGTAATTGGCCTGGAATCTTCACTTGATTCAACCTGGTGAATAGCCCACTCAACATCTAGTTTAGTGAAGACTGTACTCCCATTTAGATCATGGACAACTTCATCTACTGTGGGAATGGGTCGTTCTCTTTTGACTGCACTGGTCACTTGCCTCATATCAACACATAGGCAAAACTTCTTTTAGACTAGTTATCCACATGCAGGGGGAAGCAAGAAACATTTTGTCATAAATTTTGTTTGGTTTTAATTTTTAGGAAACCAAAACTAAATTCGCAGTTAGTTGCCCAACAAGTAGCACAACAGTTTGTCACATCACCACCCCCTTTAAAGAAGGTGATGACAAAGAAACCATTCAAAAAATCAAGGTATAGTTATAGCCAATCATTTTGTTCTAAAGATTTTGTTTCCTTCCTATTTCAAATATGACTGTCGGTAAGGAAGTCCTTTGCTTTCTTTTTCATTTCTAGGCCCAAGCTAAAAAATGTGGATAGAAGCAGTGCACAACACATGGCTGTTACCGTAGGAAGCATAACAGTGATTATAACAGACTATAAACTTTTAAAACCAGAGAATTCACCGTCAGTAACTCCAGATCGGAATTCTCCAGGTCCCACATCTGAAGACAATGCGGATAATCCCGGTCCATCATATGGCACAGAGCATAGTAATGGTGTTAGTTATCAAGAGGACAGTTCATGACAACTGTTCTTAGGTCATTTGTTATTAGGAGTGTTTTACAAATTTCTAGGTGCAGTATACATGTAGTAGGGAAAGCCTAATAGCTTGGTTCACTCAGTGACACAAATGCAAGCATGAGATTATGATTTTAGAGAACAGAGTAAATTATAGAGCAGAGATGCTGTAAATTCTCAATAAAAGCATGCATATAACAATTCAAAAGGGCACTGTCATGGCATTTGTATTGGTGTCTG
>NC_090875.1:26560828-26593328 GCF_036669935.1 Montipora foliosa
AAGTTTATGCAATTTCTTACCTTTCTGCAATAACATAATTTGGATCTTTTGACAATCCTTCCTCACAGTCCTATAGTTAAAAAGAAACTTGGCTTAAACTTTCATGAAGAAAATAGTAATATTGTTTGATCTTTGGTTTGTTTGATAACTAAACCGTTAGAGTATAAATGCACTCGGATATTTATATCTCGCCAATGGCCTGCAAAGAGCCTCACTGCTTCCAGACTAAGAACTGAAAAAACCCTAGAAATTAAGCAATTGCTGCTGTCTGGTAGATCACATGTTTACAACTTAATTCTTAATCTTACCTAATCAAATAAACTATGTGATTTCAGTTAATCAAAAATTAGTTTGGTTGTGGAAACGATAAATAATAAATTATTATTGTAAATACCTCAAGTTTGTCAACATCATCATCTTCTAGGCCCAGAGAGGGTGTGAATTCATCGTCATCATCTGGTAATGATAATAGGCTTGGTGATGAAGGTGGCTCGGGGATAATTGATGATAAAGCTTCATACTTGTTGAGTTTTGGTGGTTCCAAAGATGGCAGCTGTGTTTCACTATGGGTACACCTTTCGGGGAGTTTATCTGTCATTTCGACATCAGCCAGTGCATCACTGCCCTCTGTATTGCCAGTGTACATATCCTTACTGTCTCTTTGCATTACAGTTTCTCCAGGGTTATCTTCTGTTCCATCCATTATTTCATCAACTGATAGCAAAGATACATTAGTTAAAGTGACATGTTAAGTCACACAACCGGCAAAGTGGTACTTAATTTAATTTATTACTTGATCACTGCCCCAGAGTTTCTTTAGGGCCAGATAAAAATGAACACAACAGATATGAAAATCCCAACTGGCCTTTTAATTCATGATAATATTAAAATTTATTTAATTAAGATCGAAGTATTGGTAATATCAGTAGTAATGAAGTGCCCTCAATGATACGAAACACTGGGGAGTCCTAACAGGAATTTTCCCAAAAAACCTGAAACATTTTGCATCAGACATCCTCCTAAAGCAGTTTCACAAAAAAAAAGAATAATTTAATTAAGAGTGAAACAAAATGCAATGTCATTCAACTAACCTGACACCTTTGTTGCAGTTGTCTTCTTCTTGCCTTGCTGCCTTCTTCGTATGTCAGCAATGAGCTTGCTAAAGTCATTCTGGTGTTCAGTCACTTGGGAAGACATAAATAAGTTGATACAACACTGTCACTTGACAAAATGACAAGTTTGGTGTCCAAAACTGTGCTATCATTGTTAAAATTCATGCAGTAAAATTTTTCCTCTATCTTTTTGTCAACTGGTTCCATTGTTTTAAGCAATTAACATGTCATACCCCATAAATACAACAATAAATTTGCCACTTACGATAGCTTTGCCGTATTTTGTCCCTGTCTTCCTCAGTTTGGTTTTTGTCAAACCGCAGACCCTGACAAGCAATCAACCCATAACTTGTTGTAATGAAAATAATATTACAAAAGTATGCCAATCATAACTTCAATTTGTATCTGGGAAGATAACCAAGCCAAAAAAAATCCAATTTAGGAAAGTAATACAGTTAGTTGAGCATCAGATACTCAATAATACATACAGATGTTGATGCTTCTGTAAGAGACAAACATTCCCGTGTTCTTGTTTTCTCTGCTTTTTCGACTTCTTTAGCAATTTGGGCAGCTACAAGCAAGTTCATGTAAACTATTAGGATGTTATTATCATCAATGTCATCATCATAAAGTGAGGAAGTGTTGAATTTATGAAACGCAGCCAATGGTCAGAGGAGGATTTTCACCCAATGCCAACCCATGCAGAATCAATGCCCTAACCACAGGACCAATGATGTTGCCTCCTTTGTTATTCCAAATTAAAGGAGTATCTATTTTATTTATAATAAGGTAGGACCCAACTAAACTATTGTTATGTTATAGTCAAATGCAATCCAGTCATCCCTGATTTCTGACTCCCAATGTGGGGTGCTTCTATTTGTGGAAGCAATGGTGCATGTTTGGAAGCAGAAGTTGTCAGCTGGCTATTTTAGTCAATCATTGCCAGAGAGAATGGCTCGATTCTGCTTGACTAAATGGTATGTTCTCCTCCCAAGAGATATTACCTAATATATTACAAAACTCATTTTCTCATGCTGTATAGTAAGTTACAGCTTAATTGACAGCATGAAATTCTGTTAGTACATAGTATTTACCTGTCATTGGTTTTTCAGCATCACATTGAGCATTGTAGAGCATAACAAAATCTTGATGCCTTTTTACAAGGGTCTAAAATCACAAGAATTGCATTATTTTCTGAAAACTAGCCAATTGAGGCATTGATGCCTTCTAAACCCAGTGCAGCAATTTAGTTCAAAATTTAAATCTAGCCTATGATATCACTGTGCTCACTTGATAGTTTCACTGTATCTTTTGCCAGCACTGCATTTGCAAATTCTTGTGATCATTTTACAGTTGTTTGCTCAGCGACCTAGCCGATGAATGGCTGCGAGGCTGTTGGTGACCTTGCATTGATACAGACCTCACTGCTTTTATCATGTAAATTGTGTTGTTGTGATTCTAATTTGTCTGTATTAACATTACAAAAGCACAGAGGTTCGTATCAAAGCAGGGTCACCGGCAGCCATTACAAAACATTACAAGCAACATTACAAAAGCAGCAACATTACAAAAGCACAGAGGTTCGTATCAAAGCAGGGTCACCGGCAGCCTTGCTTCCATTCGTACGCCAGGTAACTTAGCTACAACAGTAATGTTACTGTAAAATGGTCTATTCTCAACCATTTGTTTCATCAGATTTCTGCCTACTAAAGAATTCTTCACAAAATTCTGTCCACGCCTTGTCATGTATGTGTTGAGGTTCAAATTTTTTCTTTGTCTAAAATTTTTCAAAACATTTCAATTTTGATTTTTCTTTGTCTATTATTCATTATCATAATCTAAAACAAAGAAAAATAAAAATTTAACTGGTTGGAAAATTTTGAGCCACAACATACTATACTTACTGCTCTGTCTCCTTTGCTTGATAAATTCCACTCTCTTAGTCTCTGTTGTAACTCTTTCTCTGCCATGACACTGTAGACAAGCTTTGGAAGTGGTTTTCTTTTCTGTACAGTCTGACTACAAAGAGAATAGCTGAGAATAGCTCAGTCAACATTGACTGTATCTATTATTAACATTACTTGAGGTTTAAACAAATTAAACATACATGAGAGCATTGGAGCCTTTTGTTGTCAGAGTCGATGGACCGTTTGTGGAATTTGAAGAACATGTTTCTTGTGTCACTTTAGAAGAAAAATCCTCGTCACTGGATATACATGTCACTTCAAGATCAGTCTCTTTACACTCTACAGTTGTTAGATGTTTCTTTTTGGCCAAGACACTGCAAAGACTCTTTGGTCCATTTGTTTTCTTTCTAGGAAAAAAAAAAGTTATACAATTATGCATGCCATCCATTATTATTCGTTTGTTTTCTTTCTGGGTAAAAAAAAAGTCATATAATTATGCATGCCATCCATAATATTATTATGTGATTATGGCCCTGCCAAGTAAATTAACTTGTCTTCAGAATTCTATTACAGTTTGTAAGAGCAAATTTTGAGATGGGTTTTCTTCTAAGCTACTTCATGTTCCTTTGGCTACTGGTACATTCGAAGCATACCAAGTAAATTCCCTGATCCACACAATTATTGTACTATACTTAATGACACTTATTTTTTCTTGTCCACCAGTACCAGGAAGGTTGTCACACCTTCAGTATTTCTTTAACTGAAAAGCCTGAACTAATCTTCTGCTTCTCATTGATATTAAAGAGGAGTGAGGACAATGTGCTAGCCAGCGAGCCATGCAAGTCATGCAAGACACATGCCAGCCATGCGAGTCACACGATTCTTGAAAGCCAACCATTTTAAAATGGGTACTTAGACTTAAAAACTGTTTATCAGCACTCTTTAGATACGAAATTTGCATGGCTTGCATAACTCGCAGATTGTCCAGCAGATTTACAAGCTCCCTGTGATTTACTGGGACATTTTGTCTCCTGATTCACAGTATAAATTTATCACTGGATAAAGAATCCATGATGGAAAAGAAAGCTTGTGTGCGTTAAAAAGTTTTATATGACAGGATTATGTAATTTGCCCGGGGGGAATGCTCGTCCGAAATTCTAAAAGAGACCAATCTGGACGTGACCCATGCTTTTGTTGACCCCTAAAAGAGGGTAATTGTGAGGAAGAGCTCCCCGAAAAACCTGTCGGCCAACTGTCGGTCCCCTCGGGTAACTTGTTCTTCACCCAAATCAAAAATAGTGGTTGAGTCTCCTGTGCTTTCACCTTCGCAAGGAACTTCTCTTCTCTGTTCTTGTGAGGCATGAATCGAGATGTGAATTGATTTTCCTGTGAGGAACCATGTCGCCACAAACTGGACACTCGCCTAAAAGAGAATGAACAAAAGTTCATCCTTTTTAGCCGTAGCTTAAAGATGTCACAACTTAAAGTCACTTTCCATTTTCTTGGGGAGAAGAGCTTTGGCATGAGAAATCTTAAAGTGACCAGTGCATAAGTACAGCAAGTGCCGTACCTTAAAGTCACTTAAATTAAGTGGACTGTTCTTCCAAGATCTCAAAACTTTTATGTAACGTTCTTCCAAGGACCTTTGAATATTTTAAAGGCATTATATTGGATCATTGCAAGACACTAAAATTTTCATTTAAAACACGAAGACGCAATAGAAAAGGGGTTGCTTCATGCACTGCTTTTGTTCAAATTTATTTGAAGCACATCTGATTAATTATTCAAGATGGTGATCAACATAGGGCAACACAGAGACGGAAGCCCTAAAAGATATTTTCTAGAGCGAGAAACAGGGACTGGGGATTAAAAAAAAGAACGACAGATGACATTTTTACGACATATTACCAACACGTTTCCATAAGGGTTTTTGTTGCACAAATTATCACAGAGCTCGGTTGCATCCACAGTTGATTGATAAATAATTTGCATGTTCCTAAGGCACCACCACACCTTTTATAGTGTATCTTCGTGTTTAAGATCTTTTCAGGTAGTTTGATCCAGTGAAGATCTTTCAAAGCTCCTTCCTCAAAGATCTTTCATCTTCAGGGATTTTTGGCAGGTCTGATCCTGAAAGATGCCTATATGTTACCAAACACTGCCTGTTCTCTTAAAGGCATTTGTTTTAATTATTAATTTTTAAGTTTAATTTTTCCTTCAAATGAGTTTTATCTTTTTTTTTTCAAACAAAAAATAACTTAAGACAGAACTAAAACAATTGCATTATTGTACACTATGTAGCTACAGTGATTATCAAATGAAGGTAGGGTGCAATTTATTGGAAGGTGGTCATTAAATTCTGTCAACTTTTTTACCCTAAAGGGGAGGGCGTTTATTCAAAGGAGGATGGTTTTTGGGCATCATGGCATATCAGATAGTCAGTCTCAGAATCTTACTAAAATCTGAATCTGCTAGTTCTGTGGTGAGCTTCCTCTTGACGGTGCTTTCTTCTACGACCATTGGTTCTTGTTTGGAGATCACATTCAAATGCTCATCACTGCCCTTTGTTTTAATTACTTCAGATGTGGCTGAAACGGACCCAATGTTTGACCCTTCCGCCTCACTGTTTTCGGCTAATTCTATTGGAGTTATAATCTCCTTCTCTGTATCATCAAGTTTCAGCCTTTTTGTTCCTGGACTTGATGACTTTGAGCTGCTTTCAGGTCCAGCATGACTAGCCTATGATCAATGAAATCATACATTTTTAATTCTTATTTTTAGTTTCTTTCAAAATGCAATCCCAGTATTATCACATTTTCAACCAAATCTTATAGTCAAGAACAAACCTATCCCTAACTTCCTGTAGTGTAGTGGATTAGCTGTGTAAACCTCTATGGCTGTATGGCCTTATGAGAGAGAATAGAGGAACACATTGGAGGCTTGAAACGTGTTGTGTGTTTTGTTCACGAGTAATTGCTTTGCATTGGAGTCCTGTCTGGCATGTAGACATTACACTTCCCCTACCCCAAATTCAAAATCTACAATAAACGAAAAGGTCATCCATAACGACAAACAAAAAATGTCATGAGATTGTCATGATCCTCTTGATGCCAGTTGGGCTCTTAGAAAATTAAATAGGACATTATTAATTTAAGATATATTCTTCAAAACAAAACAATTTAAATAACAAAATTAGAAGGAAAAAATAACAATAACAAACAGTTATTTTAGATGGCGATGAATGCATATCAATTTCTGTGGGAGAAACCAAGCCAGGAAACTCATAAACAAAATCCGGATTGAGAGACTGTTTAACTGATTGTTTAGCCCTTGAAGCTGCCATTGCAAACGATATCATGATTGAAGGAGTTCTAACAAGAGTCCAGATGGAAAGAGGTTGCCAACATGAGGAGTCGCCACGAATAAGCTCTGGAATGGACTAGAATCAGTGACGAGCTGAGAAATGAAAATGCAAAGTTTTTCAGACAACTGAAGATCAATGGAGGCGCCTGGAGTGAAAGGAGGAGGCTTTTTAGTGGATTTTGGACAGGGAATAACGGGCAAAGCCTACTGCTAAAATATTGTCCAACAACTGAGTTACCTTAAGCACATGTGCTGAAGACGTCAGCAATGTAGCTAGCCAATGAGTGCGTAATATTAATTACATGCATTAATTAACATAATTGAATGCTATCCATTTTACAAATGATTATGATTATTTTGAATTCAATTTCTACCTTTCTTCTTTTATTACTTGTTACAATGCTCTTATTCTTGATCACACCATCTCTTTTGTGACTGGTTGTCTCACTTATTGTCTGTGCTCCTTTGGTTACTAAATCCAACAACTTTGCCCTGAAACACAAACTATTATGTGAACTACAAAAAATAACCATAGTCACATTTAAAAACGTGGAAATCACCACAGCAATGTACACTGGGTAGCTGGTGGTTCTGTTGTTGTGGAAAGCAAGAGATCCCGAGCAGGCTACCAAAACACACCGCAGTGTAAACTAATGATAAACAACTTACCTAACTTTAATAAAGTTTTTCACCAATTCATCTAATACTCTGTTATTTCTTAAGCTTGGCGGATTTAGTTTCTGTAAAATAAAAAAGGGTGATAAATTCTAGCACTTCTACCGGTTTCTGTTGACCAGAAAAGTGTTGTTCTTTGGACCAAATTCATTGAACAATATCATTTTCATGTACTTCTGTACTTACCATCTTACACGTTGGACATTGAGGTTCGTAGCTAAGAGACCTTCTTATACAAAGAGAACAATCTGAAAGTACCAGTAATCATTATTTTATGAAAGTTCATTTCACATATCAGAACATACACACATGTAAACTGTTTGACTGACTGATTGATGTGGTCTGATTTGCTATAATTCCCTATGATTAGGTTTGATTTGCAGTCTCCCCAATAAATAAAGCACTTGTGCTCAGCTCAATAAGACTGAGGGCACTTTCCTTTTGTCAGAACTGGCCAGCCAGTTTGCAAAGAAAGTGCAAAAATCTGAAGGAACTTGCATGAGTATATGTCATCATCAAAGTTTGTTAATTTGAAGGTGTTGTAGGGTTAGTCCTTCCAAATGCATGGTCTGACTGGTCAGTTCTGTCAAATGGAAAACATCCTCAGGGGTAAATCTAGGGTAAAAAATGACTGGTTTCCAAAACAACAAAAAAGTTTCTAGGGGGGTCCGGGGATCATGCTCCCCCAGGATTTTTTTTAATTTTAACTCTCCAGAGTCCCCTTTCCCATGTTTCTGACAGATGTCTGTAAAACAGTGGCCAGGTGATCCAGAGACTTCAATAAAGCATAGGGTAGAATTGGGGAGGAACGAAGCGGGGCTGGCGCAATGACGAGAGCACTCGCCTCCCACCAATGTGGCTGGAGTTCGATTCCCAGACTCTGCATTATATGTGGTTCTCCACTCTGCAAGCGTTCTGTGGGGTTTTTCTCCAGGTAATCCGGTTTTCCTCTTTCCTCAACTTCAGTTGATTTGAGTTAAATTAATTTGATTTCTATGTACAGATTTCTATGTACAGTTTCCCAATTATTATGGTAGATTTCATTTTTGTTTTCATGAATCATTCACATAACTTGCGGACATGAGTCTGAGTAGTTAGGTTACACTTCATCGTCTTCTTTACATTCAAAACAGTTTATACATATTCATGAAACTTCTTACTATAATCCATTTTTGACAGCATTCAATAAGGAAGGACAGCTCTTTGTCAGTGCTCTTTATTGAGCTTAGTCCTTTCCTTAGCTCTTCATGGTAGCCTCCAAAAAAGTCAAAAACAATATTGATTTGTTTAACGCTTGTGCTTTTATAAAGTTGTTTGATGCCTGGATGTAGCTCTGTATATCTTTCCTGTATTTTTCCTATTATTATTATTATTATTATTTTTTTTTTTTTTTTTTTTTATTATTATTATTATTGCAAATAATATTAATATTGTTATTGTTGTTAACATTGTTGTTGATTGGGCGAATGACTAAATAAATAGCTGACTGACTGATTGAAGAACTCACTGACTATATGGCGAAGTGACGTACGAAATTAAATACAATCTTAAAAGACTTCGAAGAACTGAAGAGCCTGCTCGCATACTATACTCACAATTATGAGAACAATCAGGAACGATCACTGCAACATCAAAATATTCATAACAAATAGAACATCTCAGAAGATTGTCGATCGTCTGGAAAAGAAAAGTAAACAATTCAAACCATTGCGTTTCAACTGGCTTACAGGTACACATAACTCAATTATTACATCGCAACATTTTGATAATTATTATTACCCTCATTTCTGACAGGGATTCCGGCCAATCCGAGGGACTCCACTCAGCCAGCGTAGTCAACGACGTCTTTGAATTTACAAAAGACAACATTCTGGCGCAATACGCAGGAAAACGACACGATCTAATCAATTTCAACGCAAATTATCAACAAATGTTCGCCATATTGGATGCTACAAAATTGGCGGGAGAATTTCTCGTGTTGGTATTGGTAGAGAGCAGTTCACCCAGCATTCCTCATAGTCTTTATTACGTTCTTTTAACTGTCATGATTGGCGTGAATTTTTGGCCAATCAAATACTGTGATAAATGGAACTTGCAACTATTGCGTCACACCTGACAACGTGCGAAAGACAAAATGGAGGAATATGCTAGAGAACCCTGGTAAATTTTACGTTTTCATGGCCTTCAGAATTCTGTTTTTTTGCTCGATATGATTTTACCACGCTTCGATAATGTCTATGGTTTCTTCCTTTCATTAATACCCATTTTAGGCCGTATTCGGCCTCGATTCCAGCGCTTCAAAACTGCACTTTGTTTAAAGATAGTTTGACTCATTTTTGCAGTCCATACAGAATTGTCGATGATTGTGGTGGGGCCTTTGCAATGGGGGCGATCGGTGGAGGGATCTTTTCATTCATGAAAGGATGGAGAAATTCTCCAAAGGTATGTAGTAACACTTTACAAGCTGAAGCTTTTTGTCTACCTCAACTTATGCTTATTCTGTGATCTTTTCCCCAAATTCACATGATATTTGCTGAAGCAGAAAGCGTACTTTGTGAAACAGCTGATTTGTCGTTTATGGGAATAGACTGCCCACCATATTTGTGCATGTTGTCTGTTTCTCGATTCACCAGCATTCCAGGCCTATTATCAACAATTACTGCAATCTGCTTGGCTCAAATGTCATTCTTTAATTTTTTTTTCATACATGTAGGTGGCCGGTTCTTGCATATAATGTTATTTTCCGGCTGGGAGGTCCATATAGTGAAAAACTGTAACCAAAGTCTTGAAAATAGGCCAAGGGCAGCATTGTCAAAACCAAGGTTATAGTTTTTCACTGTACTGACAGACCCTTTGCCTGCAAATAACATTTTTTTCGAAGATGGCGTGGTTACACATGATAAATGCAATCTGATTTGTTGTTGGCATGTTACCGAGCCGGTGGGCACAGATAGGGAAATCCAGACTGTGCCAAGAACCAATCAGATTGCAGGATTGGTTATGGTGCCCTCTTGGAAAAAAAATTAATAAAATAATTTTTTTATTAATTCTTTGTTTAATGTCTCATCAATCAGTCCCACGAGTGCTTGCGAATGGTTCAGATCAACCTAATAATTGAGTTGGTGCAAGTTTTTACCTGGCCTCACTCTTTCAAAGGCCAGATACCTTTATGCAGTTTACAAGTCACTTTTCCAACAGGTTCGATCTGTGTAAGGGCCGATTTACATGGTACGATTTTTGTCGCATGCGAGAGACTTACGACAGGCCTACAACATGACTTACGATTGTCGCAGCGTTTTAAAACATTTTTAAAAATGCTATGACATTTTCTCTGACATACACAACAATCTTAAATCACGTCGTGGACCTGTCGTAAGCCGTTGTCGCATGCAACAAAAATCGTACTGTGTAAATCGGCCCTAAAGATTTCAGTGTTTGTTGGCATAACTGTGAGTATGCACAATCTATGCACTTCTGAGAAAAGGTGTGCAAAAATCTCGGCCAACATTGAAATTCAAGTACATTTATACTCTGAATGGTGACTTATCTAGAGTTTTCTGGCCTTTGAACGACTAAAGCTGGGTGACCATTGTTGTTAGATGCCAGTCTGACATTGTTACCCAAAGTGTTGTAACATCTGCATTGGCTTGAGGTGTGAGAAAAAATTTTGTTGTTTTTTGGTCCACATTTTCAAAATGTACAAGCAAAGTACATAGGATTACGCCACGAGATTAAGCACTCACTGAAACCACAGTTTCTTTTGGAGGGACCAATCTCATGTTTCACTTTTTTGTACCTTAATTAACTCATTGACTCCCAGGGGTTCCCCATTGATGAGTAAAATCGTTGCGCGTTAGACAGAGTAAAATACTAAGTCTGGCCGGTTTTGGCCGGTTTGGACGTCAAAGGGTTAATGGGACATAGTTTTTCAGGGAGCGATTAATGTTGTGCCTTTCTTATTTTAGTTACAATATTTCAACTGTAATTTTTCACCTTTAAGCTGGGCTGCTATAATAAGTTTCTCAGAAAAGTTGGACTTTAAATCTGGCAAAAAATTTGCAAAGGAGGAAGTTCCATTTATAGCTGAAAGTTTTAGTGTTTAATTTTTTTTCCCTGGGGTCTGCAACAAAAGGTAATGGTCGTGCAAAATCTGTGACCAGCTTGCGGCCAAGGTAGAATTATGAAGCAATAAATTAAAAGTTGAAAGTGGTGGTCAATGAGCTTTTAGAGCACCAATGGCTCCTAAAGGATCCTCCACTTGAAAGGCTTCCAGCTGATTAACATCTGGATGTACTCAAGTGCCAGGCATTTAGCGGAAATCTATACATGTGCCTTCTGGTACTTTTGCGGTCTGGTTTTACATGTACATATACTTTCAAATACAGTATAATAAATTACTAGTATTTTTATTCACCTTATAACCAATAATAAGAAGCTTTGAATTGAACATTGTGCTTCTTCTGCAGGGTTCAAGATTATATGGCAGCATAGGAGCAGTCAAAACAAGGGCTCCAGTTCTTGGAGGTCAGTCACTTTTCTGCATCTCCTTTGTTTTAGCAGAGTGAGCACAAGAGATGTGATTGTCATTTCTTGGTGATCATCCAAGGGATGTGATGGTCTTAGCATTATACTGTTGTCTATTACAGGTAATTTTGCCGTATGGGGTGGACTATTCTCCACATTTGACTGTTGTTTAATGGGCATACGAGGCAAGGAAGATCCTTGGAATTCAATAGGAAGTGGCGCTATAACAGGAGCTGTTCTTGCTGCCAGAGGTAACAATGACAGTGATATAACTTACATTTAGTCCTTAGAAGGACCATTGGAGAGCTTTAGATTCTAGGACGAAAACCTAGAATCTAAAGGTCCCTATTGTGTTATGACTGACATTATTTCGACAACCTTTAGAAGCGGAAGTCATGTTCAAATTCCATCAAATTATACTGTATGTCATCCCTGGATTCAAATCATTTTCAATGACATTATACTTGTGTACTATACGGTGTAGTGACATTATTGTCAGTGTCTATACTTAAAGGAAGTGATAGTAAATGTTGCCTTTTGATAACTAATACTATTGAATTACGTTCATGCATATGATCCTTCAAAACATCATCAATGTGTCTCTGGCTAGCTTCAATTTAAACAATATCATATTTAACTTTTCCAAGGCTAAGCAAAACTGCCACACATACAAGTATTAGATTATTCCATGCTGAAATTACTGCTGCATGATGTGATTTCTGTTGTTCTGGCAACCTTGCCTTAACATTTTTTTTGCATTAAGAAAAAAATGCATACATTGGCCCTTACAGGAGTGATGGGGACATAGTTTTGGAGTGAACCTAGCTGTTGTTAATGGGGACATAGTTTTGGAGTGAACCTAGCTGTTGTTAACCCTTTCACTCCTGTAGGGTTCCCCATTGACGAGTAAAATCGTCTGGTGTTAGACAGAGTAAAATCTGTAAGTCTCATTGGCCCTTACAGGAGTGAAAGGGTTAACTTAATGGGGACATAGTTTTGGAGTGAACCTAGCTGTTGTTAATGGGGACATAGTTTTGGAGTGAACCTAGCTGTTGTTAACCCTTTCACTCCTGTAGGGTTCCCCATTGACGAGTAAAATCGTCTGGCGTTAGACAGAGTAAAATCTTTAAGTCTCATTGGCCCTTACAGGAGTGAAAGGGTTAAGGACATAGTTTTGGAGTGAACCTAGCTGTTGTTAATGGGGGCATAGTTTTGGAGTGAACCTAGCTGTTGTTAATTAATGGGGACATAGTTTTGGAGTGAACCTAGCTGTTGTTAATGGGGACATAGTTTTGGAGCAAACCTAGCTGTTGTTAATGGGGACATAGTTTTGGAGTGAACCTAGCTGTTGTTAATGGGGGCATAGTTTTGGAGTGAACCTAGCTGTTGTTAATGGGGACATCGTTTTGGAGCAAACCTAGCTGTTGTTAATGGGGACATAGTTTTGGAGTGAACCTAGCTGTTGTTAATGGGGACATAGTTTTGGAGTGAACCTAGCTGTTGTTAACCCTTTCACTCCTGTAGGGTTCCCCATTGACGAGTAAAATCGTCTGGCGTTAGACATAGTAAAATCTAGAAGTCTCATTGGCCCTTACAGGAGTGAAAGGGTTAAGGACCCAATTGTTCATTTTAATTCACTAATTCAAGGATTCCTGTCAGGCATTGCTGCCATTAAATACTTTTGTACTCTTCACAGCATTGACTAGTGTGCTTTACTTACAGGGGGACCCTCCGCAGCTTTAAGATCAGCAGCAGTTGGAGCCATCTTGTTGGCATTAATTGAAGGAATAGGAATATGTATCACAAGAATGACTGCAGAACAGTTTAAACCAGGTATAGTTCCTTGACTTCATTCATTTAAATTTGAATGGCCTTTCATACATAATTTCAAGTGCATCAAGAGCAATCCACGAAAACTCTTATCACAAGAAACAAAATTAATGACAGACAATGCCATTGTACATGTAATAATAACTATTTATCATTTCATATATAGTTCAATTTTATATTTGGTTCAAAAATTTCCTTAAAGTTTTCTTTCGGTGAATATTAGGCAAAGAAAGATCAAAATTGAACTACTGTAAAACTTATGTATAAGCAGCATCTTTTTGCTAAAAGTTTGGGCTCAAAATCATGGGTGCAGCTTATCTACGAGACCATTGCTTTCAGAGGGAGGAAACTGGCTGGTCTGAGGTCACAAGTAACACTAAAAACCTTCAGCAAATAAAGATTAAACCTATTTTTTGACCGATCACTTGAACTCTCCACCGTGTGTGAGAAAATACCGCAGGAGAACTCATGAGGCAAATGGCCAACTGTTTTGTTGCCCTTCATCACCTGCATGGAGTGTTTGTCCATGGGGTCATTAAACTCTTGTTTAACAACACGTTTTTCTGCAATCAGTGGCTTCCATATATGTATATCTTTATAAACATGGTATACACACACCAGTGGTGCCAATGTTGGTTTCTGAGCATGCCTTGGTCCAGTCTTCCTTCTGTGAATGACTGTGTGGTTTCTAAGCAAAGTTTGTATCATTCCCTGCACTTTATTTTTGCTCAAATTTCGTTTTTATTTCAACTTTGGGCTTTAACAATGAAACAAGTGTTGTCAGTCCCAATTCAATTAAAGATAAGCTATTTTGAGAGTTAACTTGTTAAGGTTGCTGCAAATACACAGCATAAGATTTTGGCAAGTTTGTCAAGAACAAACATGCTTGAAATTTGGGGGTGCGGCTTATCTACGAGTTTTTACGGTAGTTTGAAATAGTCTAATCCCCAAAAAATTGAACCACAACAGGCATATCATTTCCACTGGTGACCATGATTTTGCCACTGTTTTTCAGTCATGCCACAACCTCCTGACCCAGTGCAGCTTCCGCCCAAACCATTCAACCCAACACCACAAGGTGCTTCACAAGGTTCAGAATTCGACTATCAACCGCAGCTTCAATGAGTTAGATGTGCTTAGAAATTGAACCCATTTTATTTGTCAAGTGGATTTTATTGATTATAATGATTGAAATGGTTCTGCAAAGTGCCCAGTTCAGATGTGCCTTTCAAAAATTTCGGAGGATCAAGAACATTCCATCTGCTGTTGCTGTGTGGTACACATAAAGGCCATTTTGTTACAGTATTTTACTAGTGACAGCAGAGGAGAAATTTTAAAAGATGTGCCCTCAACAACTGTTTGATGACCAGGAATCCTGACATTAAAGGAAGCTTTCCTTCACTATAAATATTTAAGAATGGACATCTTTCATGTTCAATGAAAGAAGAATCCGAATAAAGTTGCTAATTTATAACAGCTATCTTGGTCAAAATGTCCAGAGAAAAGTTACATGTAGTCATCTACGGCCTGATGTACATAAAAAAATCGATGTTCTGGATTAGTGTGTCTTGCATTACAGACTTGTACTTTGAAACTGTACATTCTTATCTACTTATTGGCAATGAATGGAATTGCAAACAATGATTCTTAAATTTTGATCGGTTAAAAGATTGTTAATAACATGCTAGCAGACAAGATACTTTCAAATGGTAACCATTTGGCAGGGAGAGAATAATCGTAAAAAACGTATCTGACAATGGAATAATATGAATAAGCAGAAGAAAGCACAATAATTATAGGTTTTGCTAAAATTTGGGAAAATTCAAATAAAATGTTGATAACTTTGTTTGATACTGTAGTTTTAACTTTGATTATTCATTTTCCAATAAAACAAACATGACAAGAGATTCCAGCTTCGAAAATGAGGACTTGTTAACATCTTGAAAGTCAAAATTTGCCAAGCAAAATCAAAACCATTGTTTGGAAAGTTTTGTAAATTAATTTTGTTACTCAATGGAAACATTTGCCTAATCTGGATTTTCTTGTCAATAACACACCTAATCAATAACATTTAATGCTTAGTATTGATGTCAATTGATGCCATGAATTATCTTGCTCTTATGAGCACTTTTCCTGTTGATTTTCTCTGCATGATAAACTTGAAAGCTTCATTTGCCTGAAAGTAAAAACAAAGGTGAAACAAAACATTGCTTTTTCTCAGACAATGTTTTTACTTAACAATTATTCGCCAAAGGCAAAGTGATTATCGGTGAATATTCACCTATAATCACTGAGCCTGAGGCGAATAATTGTTTTAGTATAAATACGCAGGTGATTATTTCAAAAAAGAGAAAAAAAAACATTTCAACGCGAAATCATCTTCACTTACGGTGGCAAAACAACTACTGGCAGCCATTTTTTCCGTCAACGTGATTATCGGCAGATAATCCAAGATAGCGAGCCAATGACAGCGCGCGATTTTGTATAATCACCTGTGTATTTATACTAAAAGTTATTATGACAATAATATTAATACACCTAACAATGTTAAGCAGGAGTGTGTGTGGAGGGGAGGGGTCGGGTATGGGTTGGGGATTTTGACATTTTCGAATTCCTCACCCCGGGGCAAGTGAAGGTGGTCAAATGTCCTTTGTACGATCAAAATCCCTACCCTGGAGGCAGACCTCACAATCAAATTCCTGTGGTTAGTTCACCGTTTTTTCAGTTCTCTTAGCTGGTTTGGGGTGATTTGATGTTAAGTGTTATTGAATTATATCCATTAGCCTTTAGGTTAACGAAGTATCCAATTAATAGGCGTCTTCAATCAAAGGCAATTTATTCACTGCATAATGTTTTCAACCCTTTGAACAACTTGAGCCAGAGGGCTATTGGCTGTTAAGCCAATGATTTCTCTTGTTCATATTTTACTCTGTCTAATTCCAGATGGTTTTACTTGTCAATGGAACATCTAGGTTGACTCCACATCTATGTCCCCTTAATTTAACAGAAAACAAGGCTGCCAAGTGCATAATCATCAAACCACATTTAAATACAACTTTACATTTGTAATTTTGCAACACGACAAACCTGATTTAAGTCAAACTCCCCTGAAATGTGAGGTCCCTTTAGCTTTCCCTCTTCTTTCAGTTCTAGTGTTTTATCAATTGATTCTTTAAGCAACTTTGGGTTGTGCTCACTGTGTGATCCCTGAAAGATCCATGGGGAAAAAAAAACAACAACAGAGACATTTTAGTGTCATGCTACATGGATTATATTATTCAATACTCAGGAAGGAATAAAGAGCAAAGGTCCTTTAATTAAGAGCCATATTAATTCATTGGGACTTAAAACTTGCATTTTTAAATATAAACTTCCAAGCACTACATCAAAGATTGTCAATGATCTACCACTTATATACGGTATTTGCAACTCAGTTGTGCAGGCTGAGTGAGTCACTCAAAACTGAGTTGATGAAAGTTGTTTAATCCACTTCATTGTTTTTCTAAAAGGGAACAACAGTAATGTTTTGTGTAAAGACTCTTTTTTCCCCATAAAACAGTCTTAAGTCAATTGGTATTGCAAAAACTTTTCAAGATCTTTTGTTACTACTTACCCAAAACAAACCAGCTGTTGACAAAGAAAAAAAGGCAAAAAATTGGAAAAATGTCAATATGAATCAGATCGAAATAACATGCTAGACCTATATCCAAGCAATACTTACCAGCAGATACATTTTTTACTAACAAAACATTTGCAGGGATCTAAAAAAGTAAAACAAATAAGTTCCGTAACTGCATTGTAAACACATTGCAAGAATAATTTTTTAGCCATGGTTTTTGCACATTTACAGTACCAACTTACAGTAGTAAAATTGCATGAAAGCTGTTAACACAAATCAATTTTAGTCATCACTGAAAGCAAGATAATAATATGTAGGTAAATAGTCTCCAGTAAATACCGTAGGTTTATAATCTCACGACCGACCATTAAGACAATTAGACTAAAATGAAAGTGTAATATAGATAAATGTACATGAACTGGTCAGCTTTTATGAAACTTGAAGAATATCAAAAGAGCAGGCAAAATTTCTATTTTGATTCCACAAACACATGGAGATATACATCTCTTAAATAATTGTAAAATGATCAAACTTTTTTGTACCTGTGGAATTTCCCCAGACATGAACCCAACTGGCAGAATAACTCCTCCCCATGCAATACTACAAAATGCAACCAGAAAATTGAAGACAATATACAGTCTGTAAGGGTAAGTTGGAGCTATCAGCAACAGGATCCTTTCCCTGTGAGCAGAGTTTCCTTTGATCTTCCTAGGTTAGGTCAGAAGAGGAAGAAGACTCTGCCAGCCGCCTCGAACATTCTTTGATTGCCGCTCATCCAAAGAAATGGATGAGTCAGTCCAGTTTCGACTTGTCAAACCTGTTTTTTTATTTTTGTCCATGATCAATCCCCACGCGTCATCAATACATTTCGAAATTTATAACAGCGTGGCAATTTTTAACTGTCTAAATTCCCATGAGTATTTCCTCCCTATGTCGGATACAGAAACTACTGGTAGTCTGCAAGAAAGCTATAAAATTTTCAGTAAAAAATGAAATAGGAATTTAAAAGCAAAAACTATGTCAAGGTTCCAAGGAAATGACTCCTTGGTTGTTGTGTGTTTGCCAGGGTTGTTGGAAAATATCCAGACTGTTAGTTTTCGTTTTGCAGTGTTGCGGTTACTGGTCACATGTGATTGACACCCAACTACATTTGAATTTTTAGCGCATGCTCAATACGAAATGTCAAGGTGGCTGGCAGAGTCTTCTTCCTCTTCCCAACTTATCTAGGAAGATCAAAGGAGACTGCTCGCAGGGAACAGGAGCCTAAAATCTCACAAATAATAGCTGGTGTTCACAAGATCCGTACATGATGTGTGATATTATTATCATCTCCTTAACCTATTCACACCTCAAACACCAAAGGATGCGCCCCCATTGACGAGTAAAATCGTCTGGCGTTAGAGAGAATAAAATCTATTAAGTCTCACTCTGATGGGTCAATGGGTTATCACACGTATAATATAAATGATATCATCAAAATGCTGCGATCACTGTCTTGCAGTATGCATAAAATGACAGTAGTTAACGTTATTATTGTGGCATAACCACAATCAATGTTCCTTTGCATTATCATTGTCATTGTCATCATCATTCACCTTCTCAGACATTCTGCGAAAACCTTTCCTCCAACAGATTCCATTATCACATTAGCACCTTTGCCTCCTGTCAATTCTTTTATCTAAAACAGAACATTCAATATTGATCCCTCAATGGTAGGGTTACATTCTGGCATCACCCCCCCCCCCCCCAGGTACCTTTTTTCCTCATTTAAATGTAACTTGCAGTTGCCAGTTTCCAAGCAAAAACCAGCATTGCTTGAGTTTTCTCATCAGCTGTCACAGGTAAAAACCCACTAAAGAGGCCATCATAAAATATGAAAAGATGACTTTCTTGAGGTACAGGATTCTACTATTAATATCTTAAGATCAGACGGGTCCCAAGAGGAAATCTGGTCCCAGTTGCATTTTTCAAAGGCTGTATGACTTTATCCAGTAGATAAGTCACTTTCAAAGCATAAAATATTCTACAGGTTAAATGTTTCTTGAAAATATAATGAAAGGGGATTTGTCAGTTAAAGAAAGTCCTAGGGGGTTTGGGATTTGAAATCTCTTGTTTGAGAAGTCCTTCAGTCTAGTAAAGTGATATCACTGTTTTGCTTATGTTGACTTATGCATACTAAAATCAATGTACTCAGTATCACACATTTCATTGATTCATGAATAAAAATATAGATGTACTTACCCTATCTCTCAAATTTTCATTGTTGTAGTCAACTGTGGCAAATGCTCCCATTTCTCTGACAATATCTAGTTTTTCCTTACTGGCAGCTCCAATAACCTAAAAAAAATAATGCTGACCATGAACAGGCTGACAGAAATAACAATTATTTTACTGGTAAGTCAACCTCAGTGACAATATATTTTTATGCAGCATACTGTTCTGTAAGGAAGGTGAAACCTTGCAAAGGCCAAAAGTTTTTACTGTACAGAATCAACTACTACATAAGTTAACATTCCTTGGAAAAATTATGGCTGTAGAACATTTTTGTTGTCTTGTTGACAGAAGTCAATGTAAGCTAATAATAATTATTATTACTTAATGTTATAGTAACCGACCTTTGCACCCAAAACATTTGCCGCAAGATCAACTGTCGCCAAACCAAGTGCACCAGCAGCAGCTGTCACTAAAACACTTTGACTGAAAAATCAACATAATTCTCTGTCAACAATAAAGCCAATAACCCATGCTTGATATATCAATATTCAATAATGGTTACAAGGCTTTATGGTTAATAAATTCCATAACGTGGTCCTGTTTTCCCAGTGTTACATAGGAGATGACTGTGAAACACAACAACATTCAAATTGAACCATAAAACCTTGCGGCCATGTCTAAATGTTGATATTTATTGAAAATGGACCACTATTTTTCACCCCACATGAGAACTAGTGGATCACGATAAAATCTCTTAAATTTCCCAGAATTAACAGAACATGGTGTAAGCAACTGTTATGATATTTCAATACATGCTCTGCAGATGACCAACATTGTTTGATGGCCAATGTTATTGTCTTACGACATGGGTTTGCTATGTCCTATATTTACATACCGGTAGGTAACAGAGAAAAACAAGATATCTTATATGATTTCCACTTGTCATGTTAAAAACTGGTTTCATGCAAGAGCATTCAACTTTGACAAGTGGTTGATAGGTACCAGTACATATTATAAAGTCTGAAATTTGTTGACCACTGATATTGTCTTCAGACTCGAGCTTGCTATGTCGTTTAAGTGGCACACACAGAGAGAAAAAAAAGTCCTATAAGCATGATTTCCCCTTTGCTTGGGAACTCTGGATTAGTACAAGACATTCAGCATTGACATTAATGGTTGAAAGGTACTCAAGGTTTCAGTGAAGTTCCTGGCTTTGAGACCCACTGTGACCAAACTAGGAATTGTGCGCTGGATACGGTCTGTTGGTGGCCATTTTGCTGCATCGGTTTCATGCAGACACAGGCTAATCACAGATTAATTTTATTTAATAGTTTGGGTGGAGAAGGGTGTGTTCAAAGTCTTTTGGCTCCTTGGTTTGTTTGTGTTTTCAATGAAGATGTCCTCAGTGTATCCTGTACCCAGTTATGATGACATACATGTATATCATGAAGGTAAGACTCTTATCTTAATATTACAGAATTGGGGATGAGGATTGACCAAACTCTCTGGAACCTTCCAATGGGTATCCCTGCATACTACCTCAGAAAGCCCCTCAAGGCGGGGAGGGACTCAATTAAATTATTCTTTCTACAGACTGAATTAAAAAGGTTAGTAGAATGAATGAAATTACCCTTTACCCAGGCTGAGTGTTAGCCTTGTTTATGAGTCCCACATAAGCTGTTCCATACGACACTGCAAAAGCTGCAGCTTGTTGAAATGTAAGACTTGGTGGAATCTTCTGCAGACCCTGAAAAAAGATTCTTTGTCAGACTGCTTCATACACTGACTTGTATACTGGAGTTTCAGCACACGCACCCCAAGCTCAGTGTGAGGGAATGTAAGGACCTGAGACCTGAGAAGATAATTTTACGAAAAAATTCTCAATTAGAAAGCCTAGCCTTATTGCCACTGTGGGTCGCCTCGTTCTTGTGAGGTATTTTTCCAGATTCGACACGAATTGAGCCATTTTCTGTTCCTCGGTTGTCAACAGTCATAATAAAATACCAAGGCTGAACACTGAATTCTCACAAGCCCACAAAATGGAGTAAAATATTCCTGGTTAAAATGTTCCCATGGCCACAAATCCACTGTAGAATTCAAGGGCAAAGGTTTTTCTTTCAATAAGCTAACCGTGCAATTGAAGTCCCGCCAATGACATCAGGTGGCTGTTAGTGCCCCAAACGAAACAATAAAACAATGGAAAAGAGCCTCACAAACTTTGAAGACGACACAGCAACCGTTGAGTTCTCCCTCACTTTTCAGTCCTGTCCTTTACTCTTATTACCCAGCATTATTGCTATCTATGACAAGTAGGGACCGCATTTAAGGAAAAACTTACCTTTTGGTCAACAATACACTCTTCAGCAAAGCCACCAAGTTTTGTAAATCCAAATACCCTGTCACCCTGGCAGCAAAAAAAAAGTCAAAAAACACAGTTGACAACTCCCTTTAAGTGCTACTATGACTAAAAAAATCAATTTTTATTTTTCTTTGGATTTCAAAACTGCATTAACTAAACAGTAAGTGACCCAAGTTTTAAGGCTTGATTTCAAAAAGACACCTGTTTATTTTAACTGGAATTTCCCTATTTTATGGACGGCCATTACTAACTTTAAAGTCTTGAGAGAGCTGGATCGAGGAGAAAATGACGTCAAAGATTCAATGGTTTAAGAATGCAATGCATGTGTATGCAGCTGAATTAATATGGAGCACAGGAGTTTCAAGCTGTCAGACTTAAACTCGTGTTTTGCATATATAATAAGCTGCGTGTAAACACTGAAATTTAAGCCAATTAGTCAATGACATCACTTTTCCCTAGACCCAACCCTCTGATCTCCAATCGGTCAGTTTGGAACGTGAGTAGCCATGAAGTCCAAAACTTTACACTCAAAGTAAACCACCTTTAATATAAAAATCAAAGCTCAAACTTTTGCCGGTCAAGTGTTAAGCAATCACACTTTCAAAATCTGAAGAAAAAAAGGAAGTGATTTTTTGATCACAGTAGCACTTTAATTTTGCCCCCAATTGACAAGTAAAATCCACTGGTGTTAGACAGAATAAAAGTCTCAATCTGAGGTCGGGAGAGGTTAATTAAAAGTTTACATGTGAAAGAGGTGGTAAGACATTAAACTTGATTTATTAAATTAATCTTGATTGACAATAATTTGTTACTGGTGGTATTTTCAAAGTACATAACATCTGGTTGATTTTCATCACTGGGAAAAGACACCATTAACATTGGTAATCTCAATGAAGCTTTGAATCCTAAATAGGCCATACCATAAAAGTGGTCAGAGGACAGGCTACCTGTGCATCTTTTTATTTTCTAATTAATTAAATTGCATTATTTACCTTGGAAAAACGTTTGACCTGCTCTCCAGTTTCAGTCACTTCTCCAGCAATTTCACTCCCTGTTTCAATGTGCAGAGGCAAAGGCAAAACTTGACAATCCATGGAACAATAATGTTATCATTGCTCGGACAGGCAGGTACAAAACACAGGTCTCTGTTTTACTAATGCAGAAACAAACCTAACATTCATTACAGCTAACCTTAGGCCTACAAACTCTTGTTTAGGTCTAATTAGGCCTCAGGTTAGCTTTAATGAATGTTTACGTTTCTCTTCATTGGTAAAACAGAGATCTGTGACCTGTCAGACCTGTGTTTTGTACCTGCCATGCTCAGACTGGGTTCAGTCTTAGAGCAGCAGGCTCTACCCTAAACCTGAGTGGTCATTTAAGGGACTAGTATGTGATAGCTTATTCCTGTGACTTGTTTTTAACTTTTATACATAAAACATTTCTTAATATTTTAAACTACCGGTACTTCATGAAAATGTAGTGATTTCTCCACCTACTTCTCCTCTGTCACAGTGTATAAAAAAAGCAAACTAGTATGCCTGACCTCCCTCTCTAGAAGACAAAGATGAACACCCCTTAGGAAAGGAAGCGTTTACGACCAAGCAGTTGAGAGACCTCAGGAAATGCAGGTAATTCAATACACTTTGATTTAATAAGTATCATGAAGATGTCACCCACCTTGCTCTTCTCCCTGTGTTCAACATATCACTTGTATCATGAAATACAAACAACTAAGATCGCAAAGTGTCTCCTAAACTCTGCTTATTGACAAGTAAAGTTCAATGAAAAGCTTAATGTGCCCTATAACCAAAGGCCATAGCACTCATCATATTGATGGAAATGGGTAGCACATTCTTAGACTTATGGAATACTTCATTTTGCATATAAAGATAGAGCGTGCAATCTAATCACTTGAATTTCTGGCCTCGGTTGTTCAAAAGGTGGATAGCACTATCTACATGTACGGGATAAATCAATATCCAGTGAATAAGTCATAGCGAAACTGATTGCGCTATCCAATGGATAGTTATTTATCTCGTGGATAGTGTTATTCACCTTTTGAACAACTAGGGCCTAAACATTAGAGCACCCTCACTCCATCAACAAACACATGGCTTGTGAATGACCAACTGCCCCGATTCTCACCAAATTATCAAGATTCTTACTAAGTCTTGTAAACCTATTAGGCTTATTTGTGTCATTTGCTTAAATTTCCCCTTCAAAAGAGTGCTCAATTGGGAATTTATTAAGCCATTTATTGTTATTTTCTATCAAACTTCATCAAAGATGATCACTCTACCTCGGGAACCCACTCTGTAAAACACAGGGTAATAGAATATTCTTTATTATTTATTATTTTCTCACCTGGAATAAATGGCATTGGTGGTTTTTCCTGGTATTTTCCAAGACACATAAGTACATCAGCAAAATTGATTCCACAGCTATGAATGGCAATTCGAACCTTAAGATGAAAGAAGCAGCGGAGATTGATTAAAAAAGCAATAATGATCCCAGTTCTGAAGTTAATCACTCACTGAAAGACTATGTCCAATTAACCCACTGACACTCAAACCGGCCTGAACCGGCCAGACTTGGTATTTTACTCTGTCTAATGCCAGACAATTTTACTTGTCAATGGGGAACCCCTGGGAGTCAATGGGTTAATTTGCAATGATCAGAGGAAAAGGAACACTTTGTACAACTGTTGGAAAAACCATCAAATGTTATGTCATTACCGCCATTTTGGTGGACAAAAAACCAAAGATCTGACTTTCATTAGCTTGTTTCGATGGTCCACCAGCAATAAACTGTTGTAGATCTCAGAGTCAAGAGATCAATAGAATCCTTTGATTCAACGGTTAATAAAGCACTCGCCCTGGCTGTTCAAAAGGTGGATAGCGCTATCCACCGTATAAATCATTATCCAGTGGATAAACACTAGCAAAACCAATTGAGTTATCAAGTGGATACATATATGCCAACTCTCCCGCATTATCTGGGAGTCTCCCGGATACGGAACGAATCTCCCGGTCTCCCGCACGGGTCATCAAATCTCCCGGATAAAAACGACTCTGGAGACTTTGCTCCATTGGAGGCTCAAATTGTATCCCCAAGCTAAAAAAGTTTGATTTTTCCTAACTCGTTTCATTGTTTGTTGATGCATTTCTTCATCTCTGAACAAAACAAAGCTCTGTTTGTTATCACAGCCATATAAACGATTGATTGAACAGATCTTCCCATTTAACCAATAAAAATTACCGACATAAGTTCTCTGTTTTCCCGCAAAATTCCTGTTCGAAATAGATTATTCTTGTATTCTGAAGGACTGCTGGGGGGGAAGGGGTAGGTGAGTGCGTTTTTTAATCATGGGGCGGAAGGGGAAGGGGGGGGGGGGTTGGGGCGACCAGATGGAAAATATCTCCAGATTTTAGATCTCCAGAGGTTGGCATCCCTGTGGATAGCACTATCCACCCTTCGCGATCGAACATGGCAGCTGGTGACGTCAACGATCTGCTATTGCAATTGATCACAAATAAACAAACTAAACAATTTGAACTGAAACTTTTGGGAAATGATTGGGACTTAGAAACACAGTCTGCCTGTGTCAGTGACCTCTAATCTAACCTATACAATCTCACCCCAGAGGATACCCCTCTTGAAATAATACCTGAAAAGATTCGAGTCTTTCTGTAGCGGGAACTTCCCCAACAACCAAGGGTTTTCCAAGCTCTTTGCACATTGCAGCACGATACATTCGTGTTTTAACTGCATCTGAGCAAGGAGCAAGAAACTCGAGGCTTTTCGCGGAGACTGATCGTCCAAATGGACGCAAAAGTCTCTCTGGAACTGTTCGAAAAACCGCCATGTTGGAGTACATTTCATGAGATGCGAGGGGAGAGTGGCAGGGGAAGGGTTGTATACTCATACCCAGGTTTTACGTAAGAAAGATGTGGGGTATCCAAACCAGGGGCCCGTTTCTCGAAAGTCCCGAAAAGTTTTCGGGCCCGAAAAGCCATTTATGAACCTGCCAACCGCTTGTTCAGGGAAGCCGATCTTTTAACAAGTTTTCAAGGTAACTAAACGAAAACTGACTGTGAAGCTTGATGACTTAAATCGTCTTCGTTCTTGAGGTACAGAGGGAATTGTGACACCCGGAGATGGCCCGTAAAGTTTCGGGACTTTCGAGAAACGGGCCCCAGGGGCCAGTTTCTCGCAAGTCCCGAAAAGCCATTTGTGAAACTGTTTTGGAGAGCCGATCTTTTATCATGTTTGCAAGGTAACAAAAGGAAAAACGACTGTGAAGTTTGCCGACTTTAATCCTCTCCGTTCTTGAGATACAAAGGGAATTGTGACATCCGAAAATGACCTGTAAAGTTTCGGGACTTTCGAGAGACGGGACCAAGGGGAAAAAATACAGAAATAGTTATCCGATTTCTCGTTCCTTTCATATCTGTTTTACTTCCTTGTCACGTTTTTACAACATTTCTTACTATTTCCCCGCGCGTAAGCCGGTATATTTCAGACCGTGCAGCAGTGCTGTGTTCTAACAAAATAGACAAATGTCGTCGAAAAGCACCTCCCAACTATTCATTGTTATGCCGACGACTGGCAGTTATACGTTTCGTTTAGTCCTAAGGCGCATTCTGGCCGGGCTGATGCAGTTGCTACTATTGAACATTGCATTCCGATGAGATCAGGTTGTGGATGTCTCAAGACAAGTTATTTATGAACGATGCTAAAACAGAACTTCTTTTGTTTGGCACCCGACAACAGTCTCAATTGATAGTTTTAAAAAGTCTCCAAAACTCATTTGTTCCGGAAGGTGTTCTTTTAGCAAATTTTGTTTGATTTTATGTAGAATTTGTTCTAGATATGTATTTTTACGGATTTTAAAGTAGTAATTAGGGTTTTTAAGTTGTGACGTTTTTAGAGTTTTAACTGGGAATGTGATTCTAATATTTTGAATTGTGATGCGCAGATGAAAAATATTATATTGATACCTGCGCAATGTAAGTTAATAAAGATTATTATTATTATTATTATTAACATTGAGAACGAAATCTAATCAATTTCTTGTTTGACGATTGCAAATTATCGTACGTTCTGTGACGTCAAAATTGCTAAGATCAGGCGACTTAATTATGGGCGCGTGCTGTTTGTAGCAACCGGTTGTATGCTTCAACATAAGAACTTGAAACAGCTGACAAATGTCTGAGTTTTCCAGAACTCAGTCATAAGGGCTGCGGCCAAGAATGGGTTGTGGATCATCAAAAACTGCTCAGAAAGGTACGGTTAGCTAACAATTTCATTGTCAATCCAACCAATTTTACAGAGCGTCTGTGATAACCGAGAGGATGAATGATCCAATGTGGAAAACCTCTTCACCTTGCAAATACAAGAATACAAAAACGTATAAGGCGAAGAATCGAAAAGTATGAATTCGCTTTTTTCAAAGTGACGGTTTTAAATTGTATCGAGCAAAAAGAGGGGCCCCTATAGATAAAAAATGATCTAGGGCTAACTAGTGAAAAAGAAAAAAAATGACAAGATGCAATTTGCTTTATATCTAAGATACATCTTACAGTGCAACGCGCCTTACCGTGGCTAACCAACAAACTTTCACATTTGACAAATACGTGTAAATACGTGAACTCAACAACCCATGCAACGGTGTTCAACTTACAACTGTACGAACTTTGCAAGGAGGCGTGACTGTCAATCAAATTTGCACACCCCGATTGGCGGATAATTTGTAAAAAAACTTTGTTAGGGGAAAACGGCAAGGATTAGCCGTCAATTGCGAGTTTACTCTTTTTGGCAGTTTAATGACAAAATAAGAGAGAAGAGCATTTAGTGAAAAAAGAAAATACTTCGGAATCAAACGCTACGGAACTTCGTATTTTGCTATATGGTAACTTAATTAATGTCGCTGCGCTTTATTTCCTTACTTCTTTCATTCGTTTACTGGACAATGGTGCCTTCCACGACTGCGAAACTTCGGCGCAAAAAAATAGTCTCCCAATAATAAAATGCTCAAATAGTTTTTTAACCAAAACGTTTTTTCTTTAAACCGTTTACTGACTAAATCTGCAATAAGAGGTTCAAAAAACAGAATTAGGGTAATTTGCATTAACATATACAACTTTTCTTAAAACGTTCTTAATCGAAATTATATCATCGAGCTTCCACAGACAACGCCAATGAAGTGAGCAACTTGGATAGAACTGCCTTGGTTCATTATCATCATCATCATCAGCCAACTGCACTGCAGTCGGTTAGACGCATTTTCCATTTCTTCCTGTTGTCTGCCCTTTCCCAAAGTTCATATGGCTCTTCAAGCCTTTGTAATCGTGCCTCACTGATCACACTCCCTGCAAAACTATTCAAGACTGAAAAAAGGCGATTAAAAGCGGTGTGTCTGCCATCTTTTCTTTTCCAAAAAATTGTCCGCCACCAAAATCTTGCGGATGTTCTAATGAGAGGTCGTTTGTTTGTTCCTTTGACCATATACAAGCTTTAGGGATAAAATAGTCATATTTGAATCTCAAGGGGAATAAAGTAACCGTATTTTCTTTATTCGTAGATGCACCCATCGAAGATGAAATAGACCCTGCGCCGAGCTCGGAAAAGCCGAATTCGAAACCAGCTGAAGAGCCGAAGCCTGCACCGGTGAAAAAAAAGGATGAAACTTCGTAAGATAAAACTTGAAATTATATTGTATTTTTAACAAGGTATTTCTTCATTGGTTGAGAGAAGCACGCACTTTCTTAATTACTAAAGCGGGAAGCACGTGCCGGGTTTTCTCACTTGTCATGATCATTGGTTGGAATAGGTGGTATTTGTTGTGAATTTGTTGCCGTTGGTCAACAAATAGGTTAGGGTTTTGAAGAGGTAATACTATACAAAACTAACCCGGAACCTCTCTCTAAACCAGTCATCAATTCATTAAATTCAATCCAAATTGAAGGCATTTCGCACTATTTGGCGGAATTATAATCATGCGTCCATACGTAGACAATTTTGCTTTCATGTTAATCAGAAGCTCACGACCTTGAAGCATTTAACTCTGGTTCAGAGCCGGGGTTTTTTGAGTCTAAAAATTTCCTTATTTGGATGTAACGGAGCTCGCGCATTTTCCCGCGCATGCAGCTTCGTTCTTATTATGTCCAAATTTGGGCATAAAATTGGTGTCCTAAAATCCACAGCTTTGTTCCAAGGAAAAGAATTGCAGGTTACACGCTTCAAGGTCATGTACTTCTATGTTAATAGCCCATTTCCGAGTTGCTGCATGCCTCAGTTTCAAAGCGAGTCCTGGTGCACAACCATTCAAATGAAAATGAGTTGCGTATTCTTATGTAAATCAAACTCATTTCCCTCAGACCAAGACTCACTTCGAAACCGAGGCAAACAGCAACTCGGAAATGGCCCATTGAATTATTACTCCAACTTTTGACTGGTGCAAATCTACCAGCAGTTCCGACTGATGTTGGGACGCGTATTATCCTGGAGACATATGCATTGTTTGCAAGGGACTGCACATCACAAGGTTTAAATTAGAAAACATCAGTTTGGAGAGAAAGATTTGCATTCCCTAGTCAAGACACTTTTGTCCGCACAATGTTACTTACTTTAGCTAGGGCGTAATTCACAACCAGGCTCTGGTTGCTTAAAGCAAGGTTAGCGCTAATCAGCGTTAAATGCCATGGAAACCAATAGGTTTTGATATCTCTAAACCAACGGTTACTTTACGACAGCCTTAACCAGGCTTCGAGCAACCGGCTCCCTGAGTTAGAAATGCCTTGCAGAAAAACTTGGCATTATCTATCGCTTTGACAAAGGGATCATTGCTTGATCATACTGTCTCTTTAATATTTTAGCTCACCTCAAAATGATAGCAATAACTTCCCAGACTTATCACTGCATAACAACTGGATGGCAAAATGTTTGACGCCGGAAATTTACCAGAAACTGAGTGGCAAGAAAACACCTAGTGGTTTTACTTTCGACTTGGCGATCCAAACAGGGGTAGACAACCCAGGGCATCCTTTTATAATGACTGTTGGCTGTGTAGCTGGGGATGAAGAGACCTATGAAGTGTTTGCCGATCTTTTCGATCCGGTGATAGAGGCGCGTCATGGTGGATACCAGAAAACGGATCGTCATACGACGGATTTGAATCCTATCAATTTGATTGGTGGAGAACTGGACGAGAACTATGTGTTGTCGTCGCGCGTGCGCACTGGACGGAGCATTAAGAACTTGTGCCTGCCTCCGTTTTGCACACGCGCAGAGCGTCGCATGGTCGAGACACTTGTGACAGAGGCTTTAGACTCGTTAGATGGAGAGTTTAAAGGAAAGTACTACCCCTTGGCTAAAATGACTGATGAAGAACAAGAGCAGCTCATCAACGACCATTTTCTATTTGACAAGCCGGTCTCTCCACTGCTGCTGGCATCGCGCATGGCACGCGATTGGCCTGATGCTCGCGGGATCTGGCACAACGAAAAGAAGAATTTTCTTGTATGGGTGAATGAGGAGGACCATACACGTGTAATCTCAATGGAAAAAGGCGGGAATATGAAAGCCGTGTTTGAACGTTTCTGTACTGGACTCAGCAAGGTTGAAAGTGCTATCAAGGAAAAGGGATACGGCTTCATGTGGAACCAACATCTTGGGTTCGTTTTGACGTGCCCATCTAACCTTGGGACAGGTAAAGGCGATGCCTATTTCCCTTTCGTAAACGGTCGTTGCCATTTTTTAGCTCTGCGATTACACTCATTAGGTCTAAGAACTAAAAAGGTTGCGGTTATTGGGAGTTGTGTCTCGCTGGTCATATGAGTTAGGGTTCGGGTTAGGGTTCTGTTTAGGGTGAGGGCTAAGAACCCGAGTTCGAGTCATGAAATTTTCGGACTCTTTTTTTCCTCCAGTTTTTCTTTTATAAATGTTTTTTTTTCCTTTTTTGTCTTAATTTTTGTTAATATTTTTTCTTAGTTTGTTTCTTTTAATTTTCTTTGAAGTGAAGTGTGTAGTCGACCGTTATAAATGGCATCGACCGTTTCAAATGGCAACGAACGTTTACGAAAGGGAAATTTGCAAGGGCGACTAGGGCTCAGTCATATTTAAATTAAAGAGGGTATACTATTATTTGAGCAAGTTGCCATGACCACGCGGTCCTCTTCTATTTCGACTGACCAATAAGGCGACGTCTTTGAAGTAACCACGCACTATGACGCCGAACTAATAATAGATTTCAAAAACGTTTCATCGGAATAGGGCCAAATATGGAAATTCGCACTCTTACCTTATATTCTCTTGCCACAGGTTACAAGCAGTAAGTAATTACATCTACGTTTCTGAGCGTTCAAGGGTGGCGCCCTGATCAAACAGAAAGATGTGCTCCAGTCAAGATAGGCTTATTTGATCGATTGTGGTTGTACGAAAACTACATCTAATATGTAATCACATCAATTTTTTCCACAATCACAACTAGCTTTCTGCTATCGTTCTGGGAAAAATGTGAACTTTCCAATTCTACGTGATAGCACTAGTTATCTTTCACTGGAGTATCGATCTGAAAACGATGCACTAACCATTGCATAAAAGCCTAAATATTTTGGATTTCAGCAAAAAACGGCTGTTTTTCTTGCTAGGTCTCAGAGGTGGAGTTCATTTAAAGATCCCCCTGGTCAGTCAACAGAAGGAATTCTCGCGAATTCTCGATAAACTTCGCCTTCAAAAGCGCGGCGCTGGTGGGGTTGACACCGAATCAGTCGGAGGAATTTTTGACATTTCGAATTCCGATCGACTGGGATCGTCGGAAGTAGAACAGGTTCAAAGAGTCATAGATGGCGTCAATTTGCTGATTGCCATGGAGAAATCTCTTGAGCAAGGACAGCCAATCACGAGTCTTTATGAGAAGTTAATGTCGGGACAACACGCCCGTGCGATTCTCGAGGGAACACTTCTCGAGGGAACACCCGAGCCCTTGCAACAAGCACCTGAGGCCTTGCAACGAGCACCCGAGCCCTTGCAACAAGCAGAAGCTGAAGCTGTGGATAGCAACTTCCCTGATCTATCGCAACATAATAACTGGATGAGCCGTTTCCTTACGAAAGAGATCTATGACAGATTGAGCTCTTTGAAGACTCCCTCAGGGTTTACGTTTGATAAGGTTATTCAAACTGGAGTAGACAATCCCGGACATCCTTTTATCATGACAGTTGGATGCGTTGCAGGTGACGAGGTAAAAATGATTTTAATTTCTGAATGCCCGCCAGTTGAGATGAAAAGTAAATAACAGTATAATAGAGTGAGACAAATTACAGCACACCATAGAGCAAGTTTCAATCGAGTGTCGTAAAACCAAAACCAAAGTAATTACTTTGGCCAATCAAAAAGGATGGAGACAATCCAGTAAACCAATCCAAACGCGAAGTAATTACACGCAGCCGACACAAAGCGAGGGAAAATGTGCACGCGCGAGCCACGATTGGTTTTGGTTTCACTTCTGATTGGTTGAAAAAGTGTCGCGAAAAATTTGAACCAATCACTAAGTGAAGTAATGCAAAACCAAAGCAATTCGCTAATTACTTTCGAAAACCGCTCTAAACGGTGAGTTTGAGTTATCGTTTTCTCTCAGGTGGATCATCTTTGTTAAAACAGCTTCTCTCACCAAGCTTTGTCATCCCAGTTAATCAAATCAACAAGAGATGTCTCCAATGAAGTCACAAATGCATTAAGACGAAACTTGTTCATAATCTCTGTGGGACGTACCCACACATACTGTCTTTGAAAAAGTAGGGTACGGATTTCCCGGTCTTAGATACGCTGCCACAGGAATTGGCGGTGGGTGTTGTAAGTAACTTTATCCCGCCATAATTATGACTCAAACATATTC
>NC_090875.1:26598328-26610828 GCF_036669935.1 Montipora foliosa
ACACAAGTTACTTCGACGTTTTTTTAGTGAAAAATGAGCAGATAACGAAGTAGAAAGTCAAAATGTCAAAGGCAATCAAAAGATAAAAAAAATTATAAAAGGTACTTAATTCTAAATATTAAAATGGACTTTTTGCAATGTTGTTTCAATATTTCGTTGAGCCGATTTTTCGCAATTTGCTTTTTTTTTAATGTTTGCCCCCCACCCCAGCATAACGCTTGCCTAATTTGCATGACAATATGAAAACCAACATGGCGGCTATCGTGAATAAGGCCTATTTCCCTCCCCGGCAGGAAAAAATATTAATTGGTGAAACTTGTTTATGCCATTTTTTGCTCTTTGTAAGCGTGCTCTAGAACGCACGTGAAGCGTGCACTACAAGGCACGTGCAGGCACAAGCTTTAGTTGAATTGTTAATGAACACGTCATTTGTAACCATTTTGTCGTTAATTAAACTTGTCAGAAAAATATACTCCAGCGGCGCGAGAAAAGAAACATACATCTCGAAAAGTTTTATTAACAATGGGGACGAGCACGCTGGTAAGACATCAGTAAATTAAGACAAAAGTTGTCTTTTTTCTTTATTTTATCAGTTTTAGAACGAACGTTTCATTTAAAGTTGCATGTTTTAGGCGCCGTAATTAATTCTTTCTCTCTTTAGCTCTTCAAGTTTTATTTTTACGCGTTCAACTTCCTTGTTAAGGCTATGAAAATCTTTTAGTGTTGCATTGACTTTAGCTGTCAGTGTTGGCAATTCATTTTCAACAAAAGCGAGATTTTCAAGCACTTGCGTACCGAGCTTCCTTTCGGAGGTCCTCGTCACTTGTTCGTGAATTGTCGGTGGCGAAGCGTCACAGTTCGCTGGTTCGCGTGATAACATATTGTTACTAGCGACAGTGTTTGGAGGCGTTAAAGTAGTCGCATTTGTTGCTGTTTCCCTTTGTTTTTGCAAATACGCACTTGAATTTTCTTTATCTCCAATGTGAAAAGCATCATTAAGCGATGAAAAAACAACAGATTTTCCATTTCTCTCGCTTTTGTCTTCTTGTATTCTTCCGGTTATTTCCTTCACCAGCTGTCTTTTTTTGGGCGATATACTCGAATTTTGTTGAGCGATCTTTCGTGGAATGGACGATTTTCTTTCTTCTGTTGTCATCAAACCCTTTCCCGTCGTTTCTGTGTCTGAAGCTTCGCTTGCGCTTGTACCAGAATCAGACTTCATCTTCGAGTTGGTCGCGAGAGCAAATGCCAACTTTTTCCGAAGCAATTTTGCAGCTTTTCCTTGATCCGTTAGTGACACCTTTCCCGCATTTTCTTGCTTTTCCTTATCGGATTCCGTTTCTGTTGGAATATGGCCTTTTGCGTCGTCTGTCCAACGTGGAATATTACTCGAATTCTGCATTCTTTATGTCAGCTTCTGTTCCCGTTGGTTGATCTCTTAAGAGCTATTATACGACTGCTTCTCTTTCTTGTCCATTAGACGATTAATTGCCTAAAAGCTTTGAGCGACCCCTGTGTGATATTTATCTTTTATCGAGCGTGTGTTTGGAAAGAAAGCCAAAGATAATTTCCTAAAAGCGGAAATTAAACACGTATTGAATCGACATGTCTAGCCCAGTCTAGGCTGCATATTTATGACGTTACATTACAATCTAAGAGGAAACCGGCGTATCGATTTCACCCGACTAGTTGACAAAAAACATAACATTTGCATCCTTTGAAAAATGAATTTTGAGAATTGCGATGTGCTTCTAGTAATAAATAGCGTGTTTTGTCTTCGTCGTGAACCAAATTACTTGGAAAGAAAAAGAGAAAGAAACTCAAGAATCATATTTTTCTTGGCTGGTAATATTGCCAAAAAAAAAAAGAAGAAAAAAGAAAAAAAAACCTTTAGTATATATTTAATACTGCCTCAAATGCTTACAGTAACGCACGATCTGATCTATCTCTTAATGCCACGTATCATCAGTACTCTCTGCCCTAGAGCGACATGGAATCCTTTGCTGTGGACACTTTAGTATTTGGAGAAATATTTGTAATAGACTTGCATGGATTGTTTTATTTTGATGACAATTTCTTCCTCACTGCCTCTTCTAAATTGGACGAGTATTCGCGATAGACGGCAAAAGACGACGAGCACATTGGCAAACTAGTTAATTTCATGAATTATACAATTTAAATCCTATAGTGAAGTTCTTATAATTATGACTAGCGATTTCAAAATCGAACGATAAAAAATCTTGAAAAGTTTGAAAATCTTGAAAATTTTAAAATCACACGTATGATTTCAGACCAAATTGCTCTCCACTTCGAAACAGTGTCAATTACCCTATATTTGCTCAAGAATGTACTAAAGTGATACTTAATTAATAAGTAGGTTTCTCAACTTCAAAACTGAGCTATGGTTAATTGACTCTTGCGAGCAAAATATTTCTTTTTCCAGTGTTGAAAAATCACAACAGCATTTCAGTGGCACAATACACAAGAAATCACTCTTAGGGTATTAACAGTACTTTCATTGAGCTCGAACTTAATTATGTTTCGGCATAAATTGTGAGCCAACATGAAACATCTTTTGGATCATTAATTCAACCCTTTATCGATAATGTTGTTGATTCGTTTATCCGCGCTCCCAAAGTCGTCACCCAACAAATGCTGACAAGCAACGTTGCAGTGTTCATACGGAGCTTAGGGAAATCGTGTCGCCTAAAAAGGGAGCCATGAATAATTTATAATCGGATGGTACAAGGTAATATGCTCTATTCAAGTCGGTAGCAATGGGACTTTTTCGAGTATTTTCGAGTCATTTACGAAGAAACACACCGGCTCATGGTTGTGCGTCCATCTTTCTCTTCTTACAATCATTTATTCCGGTACTTCCTAATATAAGCGGAAAAAAAAATTCATTTCTCAGAAGTCTTGTAAAAGTATACTGTAAGCACGGTCTTTATCTTATAAAATGCGGTTTTAGCGGCTATGTTCTTTTTCTATGTCACTTCGGCTGGCCCAACAGAAAAATGGAAATTGCAGTCATCAATGCCGATCAGCTAACTAACAAACTGTCATATCTCTTGAGACAAAGCTACCATATCCGGCCAAAGGGTCAAGTTGAATCTCTGTACAAAATACTATCAAATGACAAACTGATTCAAGAATGGCTCCGGAAACAATTTTAATTAAAAAAACGTTTGCTGGGTGTATGTGTTTTGTATATCAACATAAATATGTGAAAAGGCAGCAAAACGAATATTCAAAAATAAACTAGAGCACAACAGTGTTTTTCTACAACTCCCTAATTTGATGGGATGGACATCACTTTTTCACTTCCTATGGGTCAGTCTTTCGAAAAGACTTCAGAGCGAAGGATGTTCTGCAAATAGACTTTTGCCTTTCGAATGTACACCTCAATATAAAAGGATTAAATTAAAACGGTATGTAAATGCAAAGAGGTCAGGAGCGAATCATTCGTTGGCTGTTAATGTGGAGATAAATTATTTTTGTCGTATCGGGTCGGGTCATATAAATTCATCATTTCGGTGCCTTTCTATTCTATTGCTATTGGATCACTGATGTATTAGGGAGCGCGCCTTCAACTGTAATATTTTTTGTCGGATTACCAGACGCACGCTTAGTATTTTGGAATTCTCGTTAATGGAACTTCACTCTTTGCATTCTCTTCAAACCGAAAGTAAGAGCTTTCTTTTTGGACAATGGCTTTAACAAGGGTAACTCAAATATGGTTTGACAAAGTTAGGGACCGATCAAAGCAAGCACAGTGGTAAGTTATGCAGAGATTGTCTTCTTGTACATGTCTTGACCGAATCATAACTAAAACGAAGGTTGATAGCGTACAGTAACCCCTGCTTTAATACCTTGATTGGAAACTGGATGAAATCTGTTCTTAAGTGCGATCATTCAAATGAAGATAAATGGAGTGAGATTTCTACTCCAAGCGTTCATTTTGTCCTTTCATGACTTTTCCAAACGCAAGGTTTACTAATTTCTTTCCTTCTATTGTAGCTTCGTCAATAAAACCTTACTAAATAAACGTCATGTTAAGTGGTTTCAGTCGCCTGCCGTTTGAACTTAATCGCGTGGAAGCCATTCAAATGGTCAGTCTAAAATGGTTTCAGTAATTTGATGGCTCTTCATTACAAGTCACGTTATATTTTGCCTTGGTAGGATTTACGACCTTGTCTTCAACCCCGATGGCTCACTAATTCTCGCGGCTGCCGGACATTTAATTTTGGTAAGTGCATTTTCAAACGAATCTCAAATGAATGTTTTTTTAATGATCAAAACTGTTATTCTGTATGAAAGAGCCTGTTTTTAATGTGGTATGGTTTGTTTGAATGCAAACCTAATTCTGTCATCCGGCTGTCAAGATGTGTTAACAGTGATCGATAGACGCTTCTCTCACGAAATCTTTCCACGGCACACGATAGTTCAAGTTTAGTTTTTGATATATAAGTTACAGAGCCCGCAGACAGCAAGTGTTTCGGAAAGTTTACAAGCTTAAGCCTGGGATTTATCGGGTTCGTTGTTAAACTTGTGGCATGGCATGACCGACAATAGACCTTCGAAAGTCCTTCGTCTCATGTAGATGCGCGCGGACCTCTCTCGCGACTTCGTCGCTCGCAAATCCACTTCGCGTACGAAAAATCACGATTCGCTCGCCAAAACATTTTCTCCTGGGATTATCGTGAGGTCGACTTGTGGCAAGTCTTGACCGACAAGAGCCTAAAGAAGACTAAAGGCAAAAAGCCAATTAATTTGAGACCTCCATCATAGGGTGGGGCCCAGAAACCCGTGTTTAAAGGGGGTTGCAGCTTCGTCATTTTGGTTTGAAGCACACCTCGATTCCAGTTTCTCATAGTATCAGCCACTAAAAACAACATACAGTTTTGGACTCTAATTTTTTTGGTTTCGTTTCAGCAAGAGGTTCTTCAGTCGAGATTAATCGGCTTTTGAGCCATTGAGCGGGGATTTTTATTAGTTGCCTAGGCCCTGTAGAAGCAGATACATGGAATGCAGGTCCAGAGGGAGCGTTTTTTCGGACTTTAGGAGACAATGTACTTTTGTTGGCATTTACGATTGCCGCTGAGTTGTGTTAAATTCGGAAAAGTGGGAATGATAACGGCGTTTCAAATTATTGCTATGGATCAGTCATGTTCGTGATTAAATAAGGGCACGTGATGACTCGAGGTTAAGTACCCTCGTAATTTTCCTTGCAATAGGTACTTAGTACTCGTTTCTGCTAACATATGCGACGAGGTTTATTACCTGGGGTGGAGATGGGCCTACATCAGGTCACGGAGGAGGCACGGCCTTTTTTGAGGATATTCATGATTATTATTCAACACATTGTGACTATGTCCACATATGGTCATAGCGCGCTCAATATTCGTCGTACGCGCGTACTCAACGTATATCCTGCGATATACGTAATTTTGTGGGTCGCGGAGAAAAATGGTAGTTTTTCCAGCTTTTTTTTGCCAACAAACGTAGAAAATTGTGCTTTGCCATCAATGTGTTGAATAATAAAACAATTATCCTGCTCAATCTTGCGGAATATCGCCTGATTTTAGTCAACTCGGCTTACGGGCTCGTCGGCTAAGTTAATTGTTAAATATCCACTTTTCCCTCTTCGCTAGCAAGCTATGTCGGTAGAACATCAGGCACATCAGGGAAAACTTGCTCTGTTGTCGGAGAACTATGAGACTGTCCCGACATGAAATCGTGTACATTTCTGATGAAAAATAGAGAGTACTCATATCCTCCTTCCCCGACCCAGACGTTGTCTGGGTCAGAGACGTAAACAAACCCCGGTTAGGTTTATTTTCGTCTGCGACGCAGGCCAACCCAGACGGAGCCTCCTTCGTTTCCATTGCGAGGGATATAAATTTGACTACTTAGCCATCGGTCTTTGTATACCTTTTAAACGCAGCCAAAGCGAAGAACAAACAACAACATGCACATGCGCAAGGGCTAAAACTGATAGCTGTGGCAAGGAGAGCATATTAGTGTGTAAGAACAGGCAAAGGAGTAGATTCCCGCTATGGTCTAGCCTGCAAACGCAGACGTATTTCTGGCGGTCGTTTTCTTCCCCCCATCCCCCCCCCCCCCCACCCCCCGTCAGAAGTACGTCTGCGTTCGCAGGCTAGTTACGGTCTTGATACTAGAGATGTCAGTTGACCACTGAATCGCATCAATTTCGTGAAATTAAGTTCAAGGATTGTTTTTCCCTCATATCTTTCTAAGGTATACGACCCAGTTGAAGGGGAACTGGTGGATATATTGAAAGGACACAAGGACACTGTATACTGCCTGTCCTGTGAATGCACTGGTAAGATATTTGCGAAAGATACAGTAGACACTCACATATAAGAACACTTTTTTCAGGTTTAAGGCAGATCGTGTTCTTATTTGAGGGGTGCTTAGTGAGAAATCAGCCTGAAAGTGTTCTTAAAATGTTCTTAAAATTGGTTTCAGAGATACTTCAAATTTTACTTTACTAGAGGTTTAATTAACATACAATGCTGTTTTGTAATAGATTTTATAGTTTGTAATGGTCCTGAACACCATAGTACTTTGCTATAAGTTACTGTACTGTATTGTTTCCTCATCCTAATACCCTTTCCCTTTGTATTAAGAACGTGTTTTATTTATCAGGCTGAATTTGTTGGGATATATATGGTGCTTTATTGGCCAAATTGCAGACTGATGTTCTTAATCCACTTGTTCTTTTATGCGGGCGTTTTTTGTATATTTCTCCATAGTCAGTTGCACTATTTGTCTTAGTTCATTTCCTGCAATGGTCGCAGTTTAATTAAGCTTTATTGAGAAGAGATCAACTATTTATTTCTACTAAAGGGTCTAAATAATGTTTCGAGGATTTAAGCTATTAGGTGAATTCATCCTCTACTGTTTTTTTTTTTTCAAATGACGAGTTCTCAGTAGGCTTTGTGATGCAATTCATACTTCGCACTGTCGTGGGTTACAATCTCTCTTAATTTTCTTATTTCATTGAGATAATGTTTCTAACTGTTATTTCCTGATAGAACGCTGCACCGGTGTAGTTGAGGTCAGTGGTTCAAACTACAACAAAAAAAAAGCAAGATGACACACGTCAACACCAACCCGGTGTTGCCAAAACACACGCTTTCCGCGGGAGAACAGTTTTGCTGTTCCCACCCAGCTTACTACATGTGTTGCATGTGAAGCTGTCACTTAAAGAAGTGACTAACACACCCGTCTGGTAAACTAGCTACGCCATGCTGATGAGGCCCGGCAAAGCCCAAAGGGCTGTCCATGGCTGTTAATTGACCGGGTGAAATGGTTGTGCGCATGCGTGATGCGTGTGTCACCTTGCCTTTTTTGTTGTTCAAACTACGTTCCATCCTGAACTGTTTACGTTTTCCTTTTCTTTCTTCCCGTGACGTTCATCACTGCTATTCGCAGTTGGAATCTGTCTTTCATCTGTGGTCTCTTCACGGATCACTTCAGGTGGCCTTGATGACGTCATTTGCTGTCTCTCACGAAAGGAGCGGCGACCACGAAGTTGGTGTCCTAAAACTAATCTTCTAGAAATTGGAAACTTTTCCTATACAAACATTATTTCCGTTTTGGTTAAAAAATATGGTCACTGATTACGAGAGTGAAAACGAAGAATCTCAGCCATTGGCAACAATCCCAAGTGTCAGGTTTAATTTCCCACCTAACAATAAGGGCTCGCCGACTGATCATACTTATTATCGTTTCCATGTCAAATCTCCTTATCAATGACAGTTATCCACAGACGGCGGATGATCATTTTTCACTCAGTTATTCAGTATTGTATTAACTCGTAATTCAGAATGAAGGGTTGGGTGCCAGACAAGAGAATACTAAAATGACAGACAGAATTTTTGTACAAAATTAAGGTTTATTAAATGCTTAAAGGAAAGTGAGAGTGGATAAGTCAATCGGTGAAAGGAGAACTTTCGGTCAAAAGCGTCTTCCGATGAAGTCACGTTCTATCACTGCGACCAATAAGATTTCGACTTCGGCCGCATTGGGCTTCGCTCCATGCGTTATCAGCGTACAGAACCGTGGAGTACTGCACCTAATCTGAATAGCTAAGAGAACTCAGTAATGTGGTGTAGAAATTTTGGTTGCACTCCCCTTGAACTTTATAAAATCAGAGGTTATATAAGCCTACAGTAGCTTTTATGACTTGTATCAGTACATCCTTCCTAGGCGAAGGCCCCGTTTTAAGAAAGTTGTCTCAGGTAGAAGGGTCACCCGCCTTGCCGGGCCAACGTCTCATGACCGTTTACGTGAGTGAAGATGTTCCGGTTGACCGAGTCAAAGTTAACGTTAACCCTGCTGAAATAATTCATTGGTCCTGCTAATTCATAGCTTCAATATCTCTCTTTCGGCCTCTGGATTTCTATATTTTAAATGACTCACACCGATCACTGTTGACTTAGATTTAACTTCTTTGATAGCAATTTAAGCCACAATGTTCGTTTTAAAGACTGAAACAGGCACGGACTTCAATTTCCGTGCAGTTGTCCCGGCTGACTGACCCAAAGTGTTTATATGAAAAAAAAGTTGTCCCGGCTGGGAGGGTGACCCTATCTTCGAAAGAGGGTGACCCTGCCAGGCGGGTTGCCCTTCTAGCCGAGCCAACTTTTTGTTTCTCATATCACGCAACGGTTCACCACGTTTTATAAGAAGATGTAGGAAAATTTGGCTCGTCCAGGGTAGCTCGGGTAAGCGGGTGACCCTTACGAACTTGACGCTGATTCAAGCCAGTCGAGAAGCGGTTTAATTAAGTGACAAAAAATTAAGTGACTCCGTTTTGGGGCTTTTGACTAGTTTGATGTTTCCCAAATAAGGCTCACAAACTTTCCCCCATACAACTCTGCTTGCACTCAGTTGCAAAGTTAACAAATCTTCCTACAATCACGCACGAAACACGCCTCAATAGTTACGGTCGCTACAGGAGCAATAAGTAAGCACATCGAATTTTAATTACGAATCCTAACCTCCAGTTTATTTGACTGCTATTGCAACTTTACTTCAACACTTTTGAAACTTTTCACGATGGCGTATTTAAGTCGTTTGTCTCGACACAGGTCAAGCATTTCCCTCAGTCGGACGAAAAAAAGAGACCCCGCGTGGTTTTTTGTCTCTTTTTGTCCTACGTGCGAGGAGCGAATGCCTGACTGGTGCCTGCGAGGGTGGAGCACGCGAGGGAAAATCACGTGAACCATGCCTTGGTACAGTCCCATACTCCACCACGATCCTAGCGAAAGTTTATGTTTTCCTTTTTTCAAGATGAGAGCGCTTCCAACATGGGTCGATAAAGTTCACGATAAAGACAGGGTAGAGCAGTGGTGAGACCTATGAAACCTTCCGTTATTGTCCTTTAATGCATTGCAAACATTGATGGAATTATTTTTTCGCGCTGCAGTATTTACGATCTCGCATTCAACCCGGACGGTAGCCAGCTTATCGTTGCCGCTGGAAACCGCGTTCTGGTAAATAATCTGGAATGGCTTTTCTTGTTGTTGGATTTTGAAAACTTGGTGATCGCTTGAAAAATGTGTTCTTAGGTTTACGATACAAACGATGGAACACTAATCCAGCCGCTCAAAGGGCATAAAGAGACGGTTTTTTGTGTGGCCTATGCCAGAGATGGTAAGAGCTAGTAGCTAAAACACCTGACATGTACAGGTTTACACCTCAACTATCATCAGCGATCATTGATTGTTAATTTTTATGGACATTCGCCTTTTGTGTTTTTATGTATTAATGGTAAAATAATTTCATGATCAAAGAATGGAATTTCGAGAACTGGTGAGGTATTCGTTACAAGATAACCCTGACTGACTTTTTTGAAACGAATGATAACCTTTTTGATACATTGAGCGACCTGCCTGTGCTATTTTTTCCAGCCAACAATTAGTTTTCTTTCTGTTGGGTTAAGAGGTCAAGTCTTATATGGCTGCAGGAAATCGAGTCTTATCTTTTTTCCGAGGTTCTTGAAGAGTTTGTTAGAATTGAAAGAGCATCTGCTTTGCCCTTAAGACCTCTTTGTCAAAAACTGTACAAATTTGAAATTGTCCTCACTTGCGCTATTTTAATTAATGTTTAGTCTTGAGTCAAAGCTCAACATTCCTTTAATGCATTCTCTTAAAGTTTAAGCTAATTTTAAATGTTGTGTTTTCGCCTCTCAACCAGAAGATATTTTTTTGGCATTGAAACGAATAATAGGTTTTGAATTTGTTGTAATTTCTTTATTGTATTGCGTATCGAATTTTAGAGAGTTTTTTTCAACTTTAGTTTTAATCTGCCATTTTGACCTAAAATAACGTTGATGTAGATAAGCGTATTTGACCTCTTGCCCTTAGCTAACAACACAGATGCAGCTAAAATGGATCAATTTTAAAACATTAATGACTCTTAAAATATCTAAGGAGAAAGTGCTGCTTTGTAATAATGATAAAACTTTCCTGTTTTCTTGGATAAGACAGTAAACCTTAGGCTCTGTCTGACAACTATGCTCATAAATTCTGTTAGGGCCGATTTACATATTTTTGTCACATGTGACAAGCTTATTTTATGATAGGCCTATGACATGACTTAGGATTAGCATGTACATCAGAAAAATGTCCTAGCATTTTAAAACATGTTTATGTAATGTGGTAGGCGTGTCGTAAGCTAATGTCACATGCAACAAAGTTGTACTGTGTACTGTGTAAATCAGTCCTTAGAAGGCTAAACAATAGGTCACAGGGATCCCACATGACCTGGTCTCTGCAGGGTATAATCAGAAACCCATAAGGGTTGAAACGTGTAACGGCCCCTTGTGTGCTGGGAAACAAGCTTCTGAATATTCAATTTGCGAAGTTACCATATTTGGAACAACAAGAGCAAGGGGTTTCCAAATATGGTACTTTGCACTGAAACATTCAACCAATCAGTTCGCACTGAATATTCGGAAGCTGTGAACCTGCGTTACACGTTTCAACCCTTATGGGTTTCTGGTATAATGTAATTTAAAGTAACAGGGTTCAATGATACGTTAAGCTGGACTAAATTATTGTCATTACAAACATCATAAATCAAAGCGTAACCAAAGAAAGCGTGCAATTCACTCTTATGCTTTACAACAAAGATGCTGACTTGCATCAGCAGATGTTTGAGTCCAGTAACTCCTGTACAAAATGATGTCTTAGAGTATTCTTCTGGAGGTGCTTAAGTTATTAAGCCTCACTCTTGTGCATGATTATGACCTGCATTGCTATGGTAATGCTAAAAAAATTTGTTAAATACTTGTCTTGAAGCTTTGTTGAGTGTTGCACAGTATGTTATAACACTTTTATTTTTTATTGGGTTGCCATTTTGGCACAATTGGACTTCCATTAACAACAGAAATTAATAACTGCAAAATCTAACACATACATATCACAACAGTGCACTTGCTTAATTTTAATGGGGCCAGTATAATCACCTCGTGTTTAAAAATCTGGCACCTACGGGGTTATGTATGCCCTTGGTATAACAGTCTTGAAATAAAACGTAAACTGGGTTGCCTTTGTTTGTCCTCCTCAAATTTTTGGACTCATTCCCAAAAATCCTAACAAACTATCAGTCTGGAAATGAACACTATTTATTTTTAAAATAGCTTCTTGTTTGTAAGTAATTGTTGCATAAATGAAATTTGGTCAAGAACATAATTTCAAATTCACTTAAAAGTGCAGTAGATGAGCTTAAAGAAATATCGTCGGCTTCCCAAATTTAACTTCATTTTATACCAGAATGACTTTGTAATAACCAAAAATTATTATGCTGAACAGTGGATGTTTATAAGTGATATTATTTCCCACTCTGCCATCAATCATGTAGGTTAAAACGCATAATAGGTAAGCCCTTTAAAAAGAGATAATTTTAGAAGCTGTCAGTTTTGCTGTCAGTGAGTGAAGTGATATGTAAGAGGTACGTTGCAAACTTGCAAAATTGTATTTTTACTATAGGTAAAAGGTTTGCATCTGGTGGAGCTGACAAGAATGTCATCATTTGGACATCTAAACTAGAAGGAATTCTGAAATACTCGTAAGGAATTTCACTTGTATTTTTTTTTAATAGAAATCACACACTTTTCCCTGTCTAGAACCAACAAAATAAATGCAACCAACAAAAATTGTGTATAAATGCCACCCTTGTCTTTCCTTTGCTTATGTCAAATAATAATATTAAATATATAGTGCAATTGTATAGTGCAAAATTTGCACTATCCAAAACTGAATTTTCTTTCGCTAGATGCCAAGGCCAAGAAATTCAACCAACAAAACTGTGACAACACTGAAGCAGATAAACAGTGATATAATGGTGAAAGCGAAACACTACTGTTTGACTTATAACGAAGGTCCCTGAGTACATCTGATCTCACCAAACAGATCAAATAAAGGAGAGGAAAGTCCTGCTGTTAGCTCAACAGTCCTCTTTGT
>NC_090875.1:26630828-26653328 GCF_036669935.1 Montipora foliosa
TCTGCCGATTCTGAAACAAGAGACAAGTGTTCGCTGTCTTGATTTGAGCACCAGGTAAGTAAAAAGAAATAAAAATCAAATAAAAATTCCTTGAAGAAAATAAAGTGGCTTGAGCATTTAAGACAAAGACTCTGAAATCAAATGAAGTCATTTCTATAATGTTATATCAGGAAGGGAATGAAAGAAAAGTGCCCAGACAAAAACCATCTCTCTTTTCTCTTTTTTTTTCTTTTTATACTGTATATTTATAGTATAAAACTGCTTCCTTGTGCGTCTATACCCATTTTTCTTGTTGACTTGCGTTACTTTACTCAGTCTGGTAACTAGCATACTTGTATTTAGTATTGTTCCCTTATCTCACTTTTTTGTAAATCGTTGTATTTATAATGAATGATCCGCCTTGACTAGTACTTTCACTATTTTGGGGACCAGTCTTACAGATTGTCATAGATATTATTATTGATGGGAATAAACTTGAACTTGAACTTTTCCTCAATGGACCTTTTTAGCTTGTATGTTTTGTTTTCCCATTTCAGACCATGTGATGTTTCTCTAGAGAACAGTATTGTTTCTTTCAAATGTCGTCTTATGAATGTGCTTATGTACTTATGAAAAATAAAAGGCAAATTCCCTTGAGAACATCATGTTGTCTGTAATGGGAAAACAAGAGGTTCAAGCTAAAGATGACTATTTTCTCCCTTAAACTTTGCAATCCCAGTAAATTTTTACTGTCTTGTTTTTGTAGCCGCACTAAGTTGGCCGTGGTTGATGAAAACAATACCTGTCTTGTCTACAACATCAAGACAAATGAACTTTTGTTCCAGGTATACTGTCAATGCTCTTGAAATCAAGTCTTTATAATTTCTCATAATGCACTAGTTTGCACTGACTGTTTTTATGACAAGCTGAAATTGCATTTTTCAGGAGCCAAATGCCAACAGTGTGGCCTGGAACACACACTATGAGGTAATGTAATGAAGATAGTTTTTGCAGCAGTAGATATGTGATGGGTAGAAACAAATACACACCTGTGTACCCTCCTAAATTGTTCTCACACACTTTATAGTTGGTCTGTTAATTACATGCACAGTGAACACTTAATGAAGGGGTCACTAACTAGGACGCAAAATTAAATTTGCTCTCAACTGATGAAGGGTCAACACTCAAATCATCAGCTCACAAATGTTTCTTACAGTCATTGGTTAATTTACCTAGTTTAACAACTTATTTAGCAGTCCGTCGCACGAACTCGAAAACCTATGGAGATAGAGCATTTTCTGTGCCTGGGCCTGAAGTATTGAACACTTGCCACTAGTTCTTAAAACAGCAAACTCTGTAGATATTTTTAAGTCCAATCTTAAGACTTTTTTGTTTAAAACATTTTATAGTGAATAGTGAATCTGAACTTATGTATATATTTATTTTACTAAATAATATCATTAGAATGCTGCTTGAGTGTATATAGTTTTATTTTCAAAATGTAAAAAGCATAGAGACCTTTTGCATTATCCGTTTTAAGAATTAAATTATTAGTATTATTATTACTGGTAGTATTAATGAAAGCAAATTTTAGAGTTTATTTACGGTCACCTTGGATTCACCCACTGGGGGCAGTTTCAGATAAACATAGAGTTTACCACTGATCATAGGTCATGAGACTATCTGTACAATGTAAATGTTGACTTCTTGGTGGACTTGTTGACCAAATTTTTGCCTTGCCTTTCTAATACTCAGTAATCAAGAGAAGTAGTTTCTGGGTATGTTTTTTTTGGTTCCTCTCAGGACATGTTGTGTTTTTCTGGTGGTGGAATGTTAAACATCAAAGCCAGCAACTTTCCAGTTCATCAACAGAAACTTCAGGTATGTGTTTGTTATAATTCTGGTGCATATTTAAGGTCAACACTGATTATTTAGGCAGTGACTGAAATTGACATCTGTTGATTTTGTGCCAACAAATAAATAACGTAGGAGCATACTAACATAAGAGAAGCAATTTACTTTGGTCTTGCTCCTACTGTAGGAACGGGAAATAGGTAGCCTTTACATAATTGCATCTAACAGCTCTTTTTTTGGTAATCATTGTGAACAAGAGCTTCCCTGCACCAACTGTGTTCTGTCTTTTAACTGCCGGCCAACTGTCGACCAACACTTGGTTAACTCTGTCATCCAACTGTCGACCAACACTTGGTTAACACTGTCATCCAACTGTCAACCAACACTTGGTTAACACTGTCATCCAACTGTCGACCAACACTTGGTTAACACTGTCATCCAACTGTCGACCAACACTTGGTTAACAGTCATCCAACTGTCAACCAACACTTGGTTAACACTGTCATCCAACTGTCAACCAACACTTGGTTAACACTGTCATCCAACTGTCAACCAACACTTGGTTAACACTGTCATCCAACTGCCAACCAACACTTGGTTAACACTGTCATCCAACTGTCGACCAACACTTGGTTAACACTGTCATCTAACTGTCGACCAACACTTGGTTAACACTTATCCAACTGTCAACCAACACTTGGCTGACAGTCAAGAGACTGTTGGTGTGGGGAAACTCTTGTTCACAGTTACCTTTTTTCTATGATGCTGACCTTTACTGCTAAGTATGTATTGTCCAATACTCATATCCATTGTTTTCCTTAGCATTTGATTTCAAGTTTACTAGAAAATATTCATTTTATTAGTTTTTATTTGACTGTGGACAATTTACAAAAGAATTAGACTGTCTACCAAAAAAAATTTCATCTCCTGGCAATAATGGATTTAGAGGTGGCTGTAAGAATTAATCAGAATAATTTTTCTTTCCATCAGGGTTTTGTAGTTGGTTTTACAGGTTCTAAGATTTTCTGTCTTCATGTCTACACCATGTCTGCTGTGGAAGTGCCTCAGGTACAGCTTGGATTCCTTGGTTTTAAAAAGTGTGCCAAAACAAGGCAATACAGAAGTGTAAAAAACTAGTTAGTGCAGTATGGTACATGTACAACCATTTGTCCAACATGGATGCACAGCTGTTTAATGCCAAAGTGGGTACTATCCCTTCTGTGTTACCTCTTTTACTCCATCACTACCTACTCACCCAGGGGCCAGTTGCCCGAAGCCTGGTTAACGCTAACTGATGGTTAAGAGGTATCCAAACCTATAGGTTTCCATGGTATTTAATGCTTGATTACCACTAACCATGCTTGAAGCAAGTCCCGGTCCAGGCTGCTAATGAAGTCCATGTCTTGGACTGATCAAAAGACTTGGCACAAAGCATGAAACATATCTGAAACATCTACATGTAACTGATGCAATTATTTCTCCTCTTCTCTTTAGTCTGCCCCTATGTATCAATATTTGGAGAAGAAGCTATACAAGTAAAGTGTACATTTTCCAAAATATAGATTAATGTAAACTGTATTTAGTAAACTATTCATTTAGTGTCAGGGGTTTATTTAACACACAACAAAATTAACTTGTGTGGTATTTTTGTCTTTAGAGATGCTTATAAAGTGGCTTGCCTTGGAGTTACTGAGGGAGACTGGAGAGCACTGGCCATGGAAGCACTGGAGGTAACCTGAAAAAGTGATGAGAATGAAAGGCTTTTGGGATGATTTAGGACCCTCTAAAATCATGGTTGCCCAAATTAATGATTACATCTGAAATTTCGCACTTTATAGTTTGCACTTGTCTGACATTTTTATGTTAAAAAGGGAACCGAGTATCTTTGAGTTATTGCTTTTTATTCTTTTAAAGTACATTTTGACAAATTCCACAATTTTTTAAAATTGAAATTTCTTTGAATTTTTGCTTTGAAGATGTTTGAAACGTCATTTTCCATGAAAGGATTGGTGTAAGAATTGGGCCAAATTTTCACCATCTTCAAAATGGTGTACCTTTTTGCCAAATATCCTTGAAATTCACTGAAACTCACTGAAATTCTTAGTGCTAGGTCTTCAGTTGCAAGTAGCCACTTCACCTTCAATCATTTTGAACAACTGCATCACTAAATGCAGGTTGGGTGCCTGGGTTATGTCAGCCAGCCAGCCAGCCAGCCCCTCAATTGAGTGACACTCCCATTACTAGCAATCCCCACAACCCAGCCTTGAGTCCCCTATGCCTGGCATCGAGGTATCCATCACATTGATAACCAGTGGAAATGTGGAGGGGATTGGTGTGGGGGGGTGAATTGCCATGTGGTTAAGTGACTGAGTGAGCTTGCCCCTGTTGACAACTCGCGACCAGTCCAGACCACTATTGCTTGTTTTTGTTACTAAGTAACTTGTTGAACTGCATTAAACGATCAATCTCCGTTATAGCATTATTTGTTTAATAAGTTTTTTTCTCTCTTTTTCCCCTTGTTTTCAAAAGGGTTTGGATTTTGACACAGCTAAAAAGGTATTTTGTAATTTTGCCGGGCCAAATGGCAGCCCCACCCTAGAGAATTTTATTTTTGCCTCTTGCATGAACTTCTAACTGTAGTTTTTCAATGTTGATCTTGCATGTCCTCTAGACCACTTGTTTATTATAACTTGAGCTCTAACTTGTTGTTTGTTACTAGTTTATAATTATTAAGGATCTTAACAGGTGGTAAAATGATGTGCCTCTGTTAATGATTCAAACATGCCTGACTACTAGAAAAGAAGATTCAAACTTGGGCCTTCTTAAAATTGGTTGAAAGCCATTATTATTGCTGAATGATGTTTAAACATAGACTAGAATGACAACATCAAAAACAACAAACGTTTTAATTTGCACTAAAATATTGTACAAAGAAAAGATAGACTGATTTGAAATGAAGCATATTGTGGCTTTACTGGGTAACCAGGGGTAGGAGAAGGCAGCCAGCCAGCTAAAAGAAGAGCCAGACAACAGAGGTTTCGACATAGCCTTGGACGAAGGATGAAGGCAATTCTGTAACCCTCCTCTAACCTAAAAATGGCTTGATTATGCTGCACATACAAGACTTAGATATTATCACTTGCTCTATAGGCCTTCATCAGAGTGCGTGATTTGAGGTATCTGGAGTTGATCCATAACATTGAGGTTAGTATATAAAATGTTGTTTGAAAAAGAGTGTCAAACTTGTAGAAAGTAGGTGTTTAGAGTCTTTTGAATTCTTTATTTGCAGGAACGAAAAAAGCGAGGTGAAACTGACGAGCAAGCTTTCCTTGCAGATGTTTATGCTTATCAGGTCAGGGGTTTTCCATTTCGCTTATCAGTATTGAGTACGGCAATTTCTTTTATCTCTCAAAGACTATTTTACACTGTGATTAGCAGGCCATATTCTACAGTAGTGCCTGCTGTACAGTCCGCTAAATTTGAAATTTCGAGAAAACGTTCTCTAGCAAGTTTTTCATGTCGTTCCTGTTACCTAAACTTCTAAAACTGTTTGAATCTTGAAGCAACTATGTCAAACAGCCGAGAAGATTTCGGTTTTCAGATTTTGACACGCCAATCTGTGTAGGTTGTGAACCTCCCGCTTGACTTCAACTAGTTTTATTTTCTACACAGCTAATCACCTCATAGATATAATAAACAACTTACCGTACTAACCTCATTTCCTTGGTCCTTACTGTAAAATTATGGAACTTAACTTTTCCTGTTGATTCATTCCACGCAGTTCTCGCATGGGCCATGAATCAACGGGAAAAAAACTCAATCCATAATTTTACAGTATGGTCTTCCAACTCAGTTAGTAAGAGTTATGTATTTGATCTATTCAAACAAATTTTGGAGAGCAAACTTTCAGTAAATGGGACGTACAATTCTGTCAATTAATCCCTTAGTTATTTAACTAAGGTATGAAAGTTTATTTTCCACTTTTAACAATTCTGAAACTGTTCATATATTGTACTTACCAACAGCCAATAGGAAGTGGCAAATGGGAGTTAAGTAATCTTGTTCACTACTAAGGACCAACAGTTAGGAGCATTGTTTTATGAGTGAGACAGAACAATGCTGCCTTTCCTCTTATGACAGAAAAGGAAAGGAAAGGAAAGGAACTTTATTTAAGTTCAACTTTATTTAAGGGACACTGTAAACTGAAATCAACAATGAAAGTAAATGGAGTCAAATGTTGGTTTTTGAGGAGAGGGGAGACCGGAGTACCCGGAGAAAACCTCTCGGTGCAGAGTAGAGAACCAACAAACTCAATCCACATATGACGCCGAGTCTGGGAATCGAACCCGGGCCACATTGGTGGGAGGCGAGTGCTCTCACCACTGCGCCATCCCTGCATCCTGACCCTCTCACCCACAGGTTCTCTCTTTGTTGTACAACTACTTGTCCCACACACTGTTCTAAAACAGTATACCCTAGTCTTGTTGTCTGGCCTGTGCTGTTAAAGTTACTGATAATGATTTGAGGTTATCCATGTAAGATCTCCTCAGATGAAGTTCTCAAGTGCTTAAGTGCAAAGTCCCAAATCTGTGTTGGTGGTTATAAAACACAGCCAATTTATGATTCAAGTTCATTCACTTTTTTGACTCTTCTGATCTGTTAGGGCAAATTTCATGATGCTGGTAAGCTGTACAAAAAGACTGGAAATGATGCAAAGGTATGAAAACAACTTGTGAAGTACTGAAGTTGAGAAGGACACATGAAACTTTCTCTTTTAAACTCTGTTTTTCGTGTCTACTTCTTCTCAGGCCATGGAGATGTTCACAGATCTCAGACAGTTTGAATATGCCAAGGTAATACCACCATTGTTTGACTTTTTAAGTTCAGTCGCTGTGCTTTTTCCTGCTGGTTTTGGAAGGATTTGAAGTAGAAGATGCTCTTCTCACACACATGCAACTGAGAAAATAAAGTAATTAGGTTTGGGGATGTGGAGCTTGACAGGTCATTTGGCTCTTCCTGGTTCAGTTTGTTTGTTGCTATCTAGATTGTCTGGCCTGTTTTTCAATTTAGCATCATCTATTTTTGGGAGTGGCTACAAGTTTCCATTTGCAAAGAAATTGTGGTCAGGTTTCAGTTTCTTTGCTCTAATTATGGAGACTGGAAATCAAATCAAGTCACTTGGGGTTATTGCGATTTAATTTATTATTATTATTATTATTATTATTATTGAGAGTGTCCTGCCGTACTGCAAAACCTCCATCAAATATTAAATTTTAATATTTCACGGAGTCCTAGCAGTACTGCAGGACGACTCTCAATAATGATAATAATAATTTCAATGGCAATAATTTCATTTACCCACCAGTCTCCTTTGACTTTCTAGATAGTGTACCTGCACACCAACAAATACATCCGTCTTTTTATGTTTTCCTATTTTGTCAATTTTGTTTTAGGATTTTATTGGTAGCAGTGACCCAAAGAATGTCAAACAACTGATTAAGAAGCAAGCAGAATGGTGTGAAACAACAAATGACTCCAAGGCAGCTGTGTAAGTACAACTAGGTGTGACTGTTTCCATGTGCAGACAACATTGTTCCCAGGGTCTTTCATCTAGCAATGCCTCAAAGGCCATTTGAATGAAATTCAGCGTGTGTTAAAAAGATCTTGTGATACTAGTGCCAAGTGACAGATCTGAATGCAAGTTTCATATTTCACTGTACCTTCTAGCTTTTTAGTTTTCTTCTCTCTCCTTCCTTTGGGACCCAGTAAGAGAATCTACCAAGACTCCCTTCTTAGCTCTGAGCAGCCTCGTCAACTCTCGAGGGTGTGTCTGAAGCAAAGCGGTGCTTTGTTTATAGTGGAAGTGCACTCAGCTATGAAGCTAGTTCACAGGCACCCCACTTTTAATAATTTGAAAGAAACATGGATAAGAACCCCAACTGGTGATATGCAACCAGTTGGCTATATTTTACAAAGCGTGGTAGAGTTGAATCCAGGACAACCGAAAACAAATCCAAACCAGAGGTTAGAACGGGATTTGAACCTGGGGAAACCACATGCAAACCCAACGCCCTAGCCACCGGACCACGCCGCCTCTCAGAGGCCGCGTTAAGACTCCCTGTTAAGTTAAGGCTTTTTTGTCTTTTTTCAGTGCAAAATCATGGCAAACTTCCAAACACCCAATTGCCCTTGTTCGTAGAATCATAAATAACATTATTTGAAAAAACGTTTTAGGGTTGCATGGATACTGTTTTAACTAAATTGCGTAGAGTGAAGTCCTCCTCGCTAGGGACCAGAAGTCCATGGCTGCCTTCCTGCCAAATCCCTTTCAGTTGCTCCCTCAGTGTTGTCTGATGACATTTGAGTGAAGTGAATTTGTTTTCTTTTTTTTTTTTTTTTTTCAGTGATATGTTCCTTGCTGCGGGCGAAAATCTCAAAGCGATTGAAATTATTGGGCAGAACGGCTGGGTAGAAAAGTGAGTTGATTGAGTTGTAATTAAGTTTATTTACTTGTAAGATCTGGTGCTTTAAACAGCTTTGTATGCAATTGAAAGCTTTGATGCCCTCTTTCTCTTGTCAGCCAAAAAAGGAGCGCACATTTGTTTCGAAATGTGTCAGTAGATCTTGCTTTGTGAAAAGATAAGCACTCTTCTTCTTAAAAAAGAAGAGCTGACTCATTGTGAAAATTAAGACATACCTTGTTTTAAACAGGCTATTGGAAGTTGGACGCAACCTCAACAAAGCAGAAGTTGAAGGACTGAAGCAATGCGCTTATTTCTTCAAACAACATGACCAGGTACGTGGGAACGATGCTTGCTTTGTCGTGAAATCCTATTGTGTGAGATATTGCAACCGGCAGCTCTCCATCATGGGTCATCTCGATTTTTAACTATATACGTGTAGTTCTAGCCATATTGAATTATTTGTACTAGTATCGTTGACGTCACCTATTGTCATTAATGTGCCAGCAAGAGCCTCACTGGCTGTGAAAAAAAGGATCTTTTGTTCCTAAGGTTGGCATCTTTGAATAACAAAAACAATGTTTGTCAAAAGATATATTCCCTATTAAATTAGACAGTTTAACTCTGTCTTGCTATTCATACAGCATGGTTATGCCTCTGAGATGTACGTCAAGATTGGTGACATGAAAGCTCTTTTGGAACTGCACGTGGAATCCAAACATTGGGAGGAGGTAGGATGTTATTCCCCATCGTCATCGTCACCAGCATCATCAGCATAATCATCATCGTCCTTGTCATTGTCCTCGTCATCGTCATCGTCATCGTCATCATCATCATCATCATTACCATCATCGTCATCGTCATCGTCATCATCATCATTACCATCATCGTCATCGTCATCGTCATCATCATTACCATCATCATCATTATCATCATCATCATCGTCGTCGTCGTCGTCGTCATCATCATCATTACCATCATCGTCATCGTCATCATTACCATCATCGTCATCATCATCATCATTACCATCATCATCATTATCATCATCATCATCATCATCGTCGTCGTCGTCGTCGTCGTCATCATCATTACCATCATCGTCATCATCATCATCATTACCATCATCATCATTATCATCATTACCATCATCATCATTATCATCATCATCATCATCGTCGTCGTCGTCGTCGTCGTCGTCGTCATCATTACCATCATCGTCATCATCATCCTTATTATCATCGTCGTCTTCGTCATTGTCATCGTCACATAATTGACTTCTAAGTTACGTTGATCACGACACTGATATGCATTTCTCTCTTTTGTGTTCTTGATTTTTAGGCCTTTGAACTTGCTGAGAAACATCCCGAATTTAAGGTAAAAAATTTTGCGGGAAAGCTAAGTGATGACATCGTGTTTAAGGGTACATCAAGTAACATTTGTTTGCTTAATCGTCACTTCTGATTTTCCTTCAAAGGATGAAGTGTTTGTTCCCTATGCTAACTGGTTGGCGGAAAATGATCGATTTGATGAGGCTCAGGAAGGTGAGCTACGTTAGACTCACTATTCTGAGGAATAATAATAATAATAATAATAAACCACTACTGACGATATTTTTTTCCTGAATCTACTCCAAAACGATCTCTTTTTCACAGCTTTCCATAAAGCTGGGAAACGAGACCAAGCTGTCAAGGTGTTGGAACAACTGTGTCATAATGCTGTGGTAGAACACAGGTCAGTACCACTCATGTGATTGGCACGTTTTGTCTTGGCTTTTGTGGACACTGAGCTTTAAGCTTTAGAATCGTTTTTCTTCGTTGGACTACAGTTTTGGTCTTGAAAAAGGAAAAGCAAAAACTCATCCTTCACACACAACCTTTTTCAATGCCACTGGTTGGAAAAGCGGCAAGCAGCACCTTGCACGCTGATACACTACACCATTAAACTTGAAGGAAATTTGTGTGAAATTTTTCCAAGGAAGATTTTGTATTGGTACTGAAATGAACTTCAGAATCGCTTACTACCTCCCGAGGTGCCCCCATTTTGAATAATTGGGACATGATATATGGGTCCTCAGAATAGCACTTTAAAGTCTTATTCTTTTCTGAAGACTTTCCTGATGGCATTTGTAGGTTTCATGATGCTGGATATTATTTTTGGAAGCTGTCAGTTCAGTGTCTGGATCTAGTCTCCACGGAAAATTCCAACGCTGAACCAGACTATGAAATGCTGGACAAATTCCATGAATATCAGGAAAAAGCAGAAATATACCATCTGTATCACTCCATTCAGAGATACACGGTGAGTAATGACCTTTGTTTTGTGGTGTCTACTTTTGATTTGTAGGTTGGTTCAGTACGCGTCCTTTTAAGTGCCTACTTGTTGGCATTTAGGGGTCGACTGGACGAGGAGAATGCTGGCTCAAAAGATGAGGAGGGCTCACTCATTTTGTCACTTGTAGGTCGAGGTCGAGGGCATTCAGTTGTCGTCCCTAGAATTTGCTGGCTTGGGAAAATGGCAACACTCTAAAAGAAAAACTACATAATGGGCAAGTTTATTGAGCAGGTCATGAAATGGTAAATTGCAACAGAGATTCTGAAACTTGAACGAGCCATTTGTCCTTAAAAATCGCGCGCTCTTGTAGACGCGACACTCTCAGTTGTGTACAAGAAACATGTTTTCTCTTTCATTCGCACTGCGTTTATCTCGGTAAAATCTTTGAGACTATAGTCTATGAGAGAGCCCTCAAGTTATTTGTTGCGTGCTTCTTCAGCAATTTTTCATGCGAAAGATTGAAAGGTGACCATGTTCTTTATTCTCGCAGGACGAACCGTTTACATCCCATCTGCCGGAGACGCTCTTTAACATCGCTCGCTACCTCCTACATATGTTGGTAAAGGACATTCCACCTGGAGTATCACGAGTGTATCTTTTTCACCGGCTACTGCCAACTATGACAAGTAATAGTTTTCGACACAATACACAACACAACGGGAAAGGAAGTTCTGGTTACGAGCTTTCCTTTGAATGGTCACATGTTTGAATTTCGTCCACAGACTCAAATTCAGAACCTCCTTGCACAGCAGAAAGAAAGAAATGCTCGGTAGCTTTCATTTAAATGGGCACACTTAAAGATTCATCCGCAAACTCAAAAGATGGAACCACCTTGCGCAGCAAAATGAATTGAACTTTAAGAAAGTAACGTTCAGTCGTTTTCATTTGAACGCATGTTTTCCCTTGAAGTCTCCCCACCCCCCGGCACAGACTCAAAGGTCTCAACCACCTTGTTCGACATTAAAAAAGTGCATCATAGGAAGGTACTACTCATTAACTGTCTTATGAATCATCCCTTATTAAGGTGTATTCGCAGTTTAACTTAACAGTTCCTAGTTCGACCTTATTTGCTCTTGCTAAGCAGAGCAAGAATCTTGGAGCCTATAAAATGGCGCGTACGGCTTACGACAAACTTCAGGTTTGTATTTGGTAAAAAGAGTATAGCATTTACTTCAGTAATGCAGTTTTAAAAGCTCGAGTTTTAAAACCGCACGCACATTGAATGCAGAAAGACAACTTACACTTGATTCTTTTGAGCGTAAGTTTTTATATAAAAAAAACTGGAGGTCACCTATTTACTCTTAAAATATGTGTCCATAAAATCTTTTGTCTTTGCTTTGTGAAACTAAGGTTGTTGGTCAATGTTTACTCATTACAATTCTTTGTTAGCTTCATCTAAGTTGTCCCCATCAAATAGCTGACCCCAAGGCATGAGTTATTTTTGTTTAAATCAAGTATCGTCCATTGTGTACTGAGTTGAAAAGATGAACTTGTTTTCTTTTTCTTCTTTAATGCAGTCGTTAAAAATTCCTCAACGTTTCCAAGAATCGATTGACGTGGGAAGTGTTACCATTCGCTCAAAACCATTCCATGATAGCGAGGTAGGGTGGACAGGAACTCGGAAAATGATATTGATAAAATCTGCCTTATCTTCCAGTCATTGGTTCCCGGCTGACCTTTAATTGAGGCCCGATGGGGCCCTCATTGACGAGAGAAATCGTCTGGCGTTAAGAGTAAAATCTATCATTCTCACTCTCAAGAGGGAATGGGTTAATGAGTGGGGAGGACCTAGATGTTATTCACCAACCAAGTAGACTGTAACGTCAAATCAGGAATAGCCTGCTCGCAGGCGGTTGGATGGTCGAAAAAACCGGAATTCTTAATGAGGTCGCCATCTTGGATTCGCGCGGCTGGGTCTGGGCCGGGTTGAGGGTCGGGAGGGGGGCGGGGAGAGGAGAGAGAAAAACCGGCGGTTCCAACCGCCTGCGGGCAGGCTAAATCAGGAATAGACCCACTCCCCTTCTGACTCGGTCGCGAACAAAAGATGCTTGGATTTTATAGGCTTTCGAAGCCTATAAAATGGCAGGATTTGTTAGAAAAAGAAAAAATGGCTGCAATGCGTTTCGAACAGGTGCAAAGATTCATTTTAGTGAGAAAAATATTTTGGCGTTATGGACACTTAAGTACTAGGGAATGCATTTAGCTATGTTCAGTGTGGGTCATTTGTCAAATTCAGGTTTCGTAAAATTTCACATGCTGCCATTGCCCCTCTTCTGTTGGGTCTTTGTACACAATAGCTTATTTTGTTAGTGGTAGTCCCCGTCCTTTGTTGGGGCAAAATTACAAAGTTTTAATTCCAAATGAAGTGCCAAACTAGTAGTTACCCCTTGCAAAGGACTGGAACTACGCAGGATTGACATTAAGTTTTCCGAGCATGCGCATTAGTCTTGAAGATCGCGATTTTTGCAATTGCGCATGCTCAAATCCAAAACACGTGATCGCTACAAAAAGTCAAAGAAAGTGTTCTTGATTGTGCTGATGGAGATATGCGTAGTTGTGTCAGTGACACAAGGAGGGAAGTACTTTAAGTGCGAGTGCGAGAGGGTCATTGAAAAGTCTTGGAGTTAAAAGTCGAGAAGAGAAACCTTGATTGGAGATCTTATGTTGGGTGGAAAGAGGGGTCCCTGTATTTTGTTACTCTGTTTAAGGTGATCTAGAGGAGTGGAGGGGTATGTCCATGCAAGATGGAAAATACGGCAACGGCAACTTGTTCCTTAGAAAATCTTAAGTCATTCGTGGGCAAATCCAACGTGTATAGGAAGACATCGTTTCAAGTTGGGGGACTTCTCACGTGGACAATTTTGTTTTGTTTTAGGAATTGCTTCCTTTGTGCTACCGATGCTCCACTACAAACCCCCTTTTAAATAACAAAGGCAACCAGTGTATTAACTGCAGACAGCCCTTTGTGTATTCGTTTTCGTCTTTCGGTAAGTGAAATATTCCACTAGTGCCCAGCGCGTCAGTAACGGCCTGCAACTTGTACGGATTAAACGAAAGAAAAAAGTTGGAAAGTCTGGCTGATAGCATGCGCTCTGAGGGACTGGTCAAAAAGTATTGGGGGGGGGGGGGGGTGGGCCGGAGCAATTGAAAGTGTGGCAGATAAAAAACACATGACCCACAACTATTTGACCCACCCCTAAATGAAGGCTGAAACTTACATGGTCCACCCCCTGATAAAATATCTGTTTTTGTTATATAATCAGTTATACCACATTTGTATATGAAGTTGTGATGGTGGTGATTTACGGTGAGGTTTGTTTCTTAACCAGATACAAAAGCATGTACAACACAATACACAAATGAGTTTTTTGGCAATTTGTAAATTGATACACCATATGAGAAATGTATAATATAAAACAGTTCTTGGTGATAATCCAAGAATTATTTTAGTACTTTGTAATTGTAGTCTTGCAGAAGGAATAACACCGTAGTGAAAAGCACATTCATTTTTTACTAGATAATTTTTGTATTTGTTAACAAAAAGAGACAAAAGAGAGTTGGATTTTACGAACAAAGATAGAATTGTACGTCATTAAAGCTGCCATGCTTTAAATTTATTAAGTGAAGCTATGATCTTCGCAGTTATGAGAGCAATTTTTGCAATTGCGTAGAGATGCCAGAAAAATTCAGGACTTCAACGGGGTTTGAACCCGTGACCTCGCGTCACTTGATTTCATATCCGCAGTTCATATATGATTCATTTCATATACCATTTCATCTTTAAATTTATTGTTAGCTATTTCAACAGAATCAAGCCCTCGATCATTAATTTATTTAACAATGTGCCTATTCCTGTTTAAAATAGGATGACCCACCCCCAATGGGTCGCTGACAATCGAACGACCCACCCCTTGCTAAGGGCTCAAAAACTGATGACCCACCCTCTTTCTGCTCCGGTCCCCCCCCCCCCCCCCCCCCATACTTTTTGACCAGTCCCTGACAAACATGCGAAGACGGCAAAACTGGATTAATGTTTTATGTGATTGTTTAGAAGCACAAGTCGTTCAAGACTCTATGAGTGATCCTATTGCTAAGCGCCAGTTTGTTGTAGCTGTGTCACTTGGACAGTAACTTCCAAACTGATTCAGGCATTTTGAATTTAAACACAGTTTATTTTCTTTTTCGCCAGAGGTGCTTCCGTTGGTTGAGTTTGTCTTAGAGGATGGCATCAGGTAGGAGTCGTATTAATTTTCTTATGGCGGGGCAAAGAAGAAGGGATTATAGCGGAAACCGCTTTAAAAAAGATCGTAGCTGAGTAGCTAAAGCGGGAAACGAAATTGTAATTTTGCTGTGTAGCACTTATTGTAGATAGACTCAGTTATTATAGGGCACATTGAGTGTTTAATTATTTATCTTTCTTTCAAGTAAATATTCTTAAAACAACTTTTCATAATACATGCGGTAACTTGGACTGCAAGGCAACCCACTCCAGTGATAATAATGGGTGTTTCGTAATTTCTTCTGTTTTTTCACGTTAGTGACGAAGAAGCTCTTAAACTTATCGAGAAAGACTCGACGAAGACCGGGGGCAGAAAGAAAAGTGGCTCAAACTGGCAGGAGAAAGATATGGGAAGTATCCTTTGCCCTAATTCAAGGTGTACAGCATTTGGACCAAATACATGCAAGGAGGCTCAGTAATGTGTTAAGCATCATGTTTCGCTTGTTAGAGAGGATTACAACATAGATAGATTGCAAGCAGTTGCTTTATTCTCCTTATTCTCAGAATGCGCGACATCGCTTGAGGTGTGTAGCCGTAAGCCGTTAGAAGCGTGGGCATAATAGACCAATTTTGATATATTAAAATTCAGTCCTAAACAAAAGGCATCATCTCGAGGCTCTAGGAAATAAACTTATACAAATCCTTGTATTTATTCCCCAGAGCCTCGAGGTGATGCTTTTAGTTTGGGACTGAATTTTAATATATCGAAATTGGTCTATTTCTTGCTTTCATCCCACTTGAGATACCAACGGAAGAAAGAACGGCAGCAATCCTGGGGGTACATCTCACGCAGTTTCCAAACAGTGCTGTGTTTATAAAAGAAGTCTCTATCAATGGCTTTTCCCATTGATGTCTGTGCCTGCCTGGCTGTCTTTGTCTTTGCTTGTGTTTGCGCCTGTGTCCTTCTCATTTTGGTCTTTGTCTATGGGTTTAAATCTTTCACTTTGTCTGTCTTCACCAACATTGTCTATGTATTGTATGCCCCTGTTCATGTCTGTCTCTTTCTATACGTTGCTGTCTAAAACTGTCTGTGGGTCTGCCTTTGCCTGTATTACTTCTTTCTGTGTTTGTCGCTGTCCATGTGTATGTACTTTATTTATGTCAGTGTCTCTCTGTAACCAGGACTCTGTTTATGTCAGCAGTTTCTGTGATGATGACTCTTTGTTTATGTTCATGTTTATATCTATGTGTCTGTCTATGTCCCTGTGTTAGTCTGTCTGTTGCGTTCTCTTTCACGCTTCAGTCTTTCACGTTACGATACGATACGATACATACTTACTTGACCACTCTCCATAGGGGCTTTTCAGGACCAATGAAACGCAACCACGACAGAACAACAAGAACTGGCACCAACAACTGTTAAGAATCCCAACTGGCCGGAGGCAAGCCAGTTGGCTATTTACAAGTGCAGCTGAGACGTTCAACCAGGGACTACCAGGAACAAATTCAACGAGTGGTCAGAGCGGGTCTTGAACCCGGGAACTCCGGATCTCAAGGCAAGCGCCCTAACCACTGGGCCACACTGCCTCCGCGTTACTCTTTCTGACTTTTGATAGATGAAAACGTTAGCGTTTTCTCTCTGGTTACCTGTTCTCTTGAATTCCCTCAACGAGCCTCTGTTGAGACGATACGGCGAGAATGGGTCTGTCTTGGCTCATTCAGGCCACTGTTACTGTTGAGAGGATTTTTTTTAATCATACACGTAGTACTTATCAAATATCTCCTTGACCGATGACCAGATTTCCAGACCCTGCAATTAACCGAGGAACCGCCCGAAGAGCAAGAAGATGATCCATTCACCGCAAAGCTGATGAGCTTTGAGGTTAGAAAAACATCTTAGAGCGAGTTTCAATCGAGTGTCGTAAAACCAAAACCAAAGTAATTACTTTGGCCAATCAAAAAGGACGGAGACAATCCAGTAAACCAATAAAAACTCGAAGTAATTACACGCAGCCGACACAAAGCGCGGGAAAATATGCACGCGCAAGCCACGATTCGTTTTGGTTTAACTTCTGATTGGTTGAAAAAATGGCGCGAGAACTTTGAACCAATCACTCAGTGAAGTAATGCAATACCAAAGCAATTCGCTAATTACTTTCGACACTCAATCGAAAACCGCTCTACCAAAGATATTCGATTAATAGATAGAGAAACTGAAGATTAATAAGTATGATTACAACAGGGTAAATTCCTCTTTCGCAAATTTTAATTGGCAAAGACGAACCTGTCAACATGCCAAGAGATGACGAAAGTTAATATATATGAAAGCCACATATATTTGTACTGCTGAGAGATGAATCAATTTAAGATGTCCATTAGAGCGGTTTTCAATTGAGTGTCGAAAGTAATTAGCTAATTACTTTGGTTTTGCATCTACTTCACTCAGTGATTGGTTCAAAGTTTTCGCGCCACTTTTTCAACCAATCAGAAGTGAAACCAAAACCAATTGTGGCTCGCGCGTGCACATTTTCCCGCCTTTTGTGTCGGCTACGTGTAATTACTTCGAGTTTTGATTGGTTTACTGGATTGTCTCCGTCCTTTTTGATTGGTTAAAGTAATTTCTATGGTTTTGGTTTTACGACACTCATTTCAAAACCGCTCTATCGCAGTTATTAATCAACGATACTTGAGCAGTAACGAAAGAAAAGCCTGAAGATTCAGGCTTGAACGGGATTCGATTCCAGAGTCCTGTGCGATACCGGTGCAGTGATCTGCCAGTTGAGCGATCAAGGCTTGAGTCCCGTCCCATCTTGAATTTTTCAGGCTTTCTTTCGATACTGCTGCTCAAGCAACGTTGATTAATAACTGCGATGATCAGTATGTTAACTTGATACCAAGTGTTGTTTGCTAAATCACACGCGGTGACTTTCAAGCCACACAAATTGGCGAATTTCCTACCCCCCTCCCCCTCCTCCTAAAAGAATAAGTGGACACACGATTGGCTTAGAGCGGTTTTGAAATGAGTGTCGTAAAACCAAAACCATAGTAATTACTTTAACCACTCAAAAAGGACGGAAACAATCCAGTAAACCAATCAAAACTCGAAGTAATTACACGTAGCCGACACAAAAGGCGGGAAAATGTGCACGCGAGCCACAATTGGTTTTGGTTTCACTTCTGATTGGTTGAAAAGTTGGCGCGTAAACTTTGAACCAATCACTGAGTGAAGTAGATGCAAAACCAAAGTAATTAGCTAATTACTTTCGACACTCAATTGAAAACCGCTCTAAAGATAAACTAGCGACTTGTATTGCTAAAATCTATTTCAAACAAATGTCAGAACTGAGAGGGACTCTGCTAATGCGTTACCTGCAGCCGGTTTGAAAAACTCTATTAAAAGCGTGGTTTTCACCAGCGAGGCAAGCACGAGCACAAGCATAACTAAGTAGCTTATGCAAGTGAAAACGAACAGAGCAAATTTCCTTGTGCTTATGCTGCGTTTCGAGCGGCGAACGCGAACGGAAGCATAAGCGCAAAGAGAAGGAAAGGGATGAATTTTGATCCTTGTGCTTAATCCCGAATCCATTTCCACGGTGAAATAAGCTCTCTTATGCTTCCGCTTGTGCTTGCGTCGCTAGTGAAAACCAAGGCTAAACGACACACGGTAAAGTTGATTTACTAACAATGCACACTCAACCGTTGCCAACATCTTCCTTCGCGTTTATTTATTAACGATTTATTTTTTAAACAGGACAAACAGACTCATTGAGCCAAAAATGTGTCAGAAAAGGCACATCGAAATGCAGCAATCTGGCGCTGTTCGGAGAGTTCGCAACCAATGACATCGTCGTGTGCCCGGCAGACGATCTATAACATTACGTCTCTCCCAACCAATCAGTAGATAACCTGAGTACTGACAATACATATGTCAATCTAATATTCTTGAACGTGACGGCGTTTTGCAAAATTGCACTTCTGCAGGCAATCGATCACGTTGCAAGATATTGACAATATATTTTTCCACGGCTACTTCTACTAACAGATGACGCCTTATGTCGTCCGATTAAACTCGCATCTAGGCTCGGGGTAACGTTTTTTGCCTCAAATTTTCACAATAATCCCATATGAATTTTTTCACAATTCTTTTTGAAGCCCATCAGATTTCCATTATGGTGCGTCACGTTTCTCAATATCCGCTTTTCACGGAAAAGTAAAGGGCAATTCGTCCTCATAAGATTGATTTTGTGCTGGCCGAAGCTTTAAGCTTTTGGATTTTCAAAGTTCCTTTGTTTTAATCATAAGAACAGAAGCAATTGAAAACTCCCTTCCTTTCAACTGTTCGCTTTCTACTTTTTCCCACGTCTTTTTAAACGTTCTTTTCAAAGCCTTATTTTAATAATTTGCATTTAAGCGCGTGTATGAGGCAAAGAATTGATTTACCCGCGATAATATCGTTTTTGTCGTCAAATAGCCATTTAAAAAGATTAGAACAAAAAAGGTTTTTGCGCTTAAAAACAATATCTGTCAAAAACACAGAAGACGAAGAGAAAACAGAAAGGATTAAAAACAGGAAAAGTCAAATGGATCTTCTCATTTGTTCTTTTTTCTTTCAATCACTTAAGAAAATGTAAATTATACGAATGTGCTAAATTTCTCTTAACGAAAGCGGAAGGTTTGTTTGTTTGTTTTGAGCCAACAACCGCGTTTTCAGCTGCTTCTTTTAACAACAGCAATTTTCTCAGCTGCCTTTAGGCCATCCTCTTTTTTTTTTCGTTTAGCGTCTAATGCGTTTCCTGATATTAGGTCGGTGGGATTGTAAAAAAAAAACCAAAAATAACACCAGTTGTCTGGGAATCGGAGATCAGTACCCCAGCATCATTGCTGTGGAGCCAGGAAAACAAAAAGACGTGAACCCAAAATCAATCTGGCGGAAAAGGTGGTTAATGTTGTTGTAAAATTAAGACAACGTGGGAAAAAGGATCAACCACCGAAACTCCTATGCTATGCGACATTAAAAATGGTTTAACTACGTCGTTACTTTTTTTTTTTGAAATGCCAAACATTTCTATCGGTCGTACAACGCTAAACCGAGAAACAAAACGGTATTTCATTACCGCTCCTTTTGTTTGGAGCGTTTCATTGAAAGGGTTTCATAATAAGTTGGTTTGTCACACTGGAACCACCTAGACAATGAAAACTAGTTATATGCTACCCTGTTATGAAGGATTATTAATGCAGCTTAAAAGTTTACAATTTTAAGACCCAGCGTTTCCACACGGCTGTTCCATTCCCTCCACATGCAGAGGGAGATGAACTAAAGAGCATGTGCATACAAATCTGATGCCTTAAAAATCAGTGGGCTGTCATAAAATATTGAAATTCAATAAGCTTTTCTCATTGTTAATGCGTGCGGGATTCTCTTGGATAAGTTCAGGCAGATATTGGGGCCGCATTGACATCAGGGTTGTCCAAATAAACGCGTTGATGTGGTGATGTTCTTATCAATCTGTGCGGACTTTACTCGCCCTTGAACTAATCACGCGAAAATAAAGCTGTCACCTTCCCATTTCAACAAACTTTCACTCCAATCGATCTTAAATGTCAGTCATATTATTAAATAGCTTTTTGCTTTTGTATTTCTCAGCAAGGTGGATCCGAATTTGTACCAGTTCGCGTTGGTCGATCAACCCTGCAGGCCATGAATAGCCGCGAGGTACTTGTCAAGAAGTGGCCAGTCCCTTTGAAATATCAATACTACCGGTCGTTACTGCCAGATGTGTCAATTACACTGTGTCCATCGTGTAACCGGGTGAGTAACGTCTCAAAGAAGAGAAACAAGTTAGAGCAATCAAACTTTTATGACAAGGAACAACTTCATGTGAACGCGATGCTTAATCTCTCATATATATCGCCTTTTTTCATGAAACCGAATGAGCTCGAAGTGCGTTACACTGGCCAGTTTACGGGGCCCGGATTTTTTTCTTATGTTCCAAATGACAGCCGTTGCAATCTTATTTAAATGACTCGTAGGATTCACTGCTGCCCTCATTACAGAAAGAGTGATAGCCCATAATACCGGGAACTCAGTTGCCCACTGTTTTCGGTCAGTGAGTTGGTTATTTTAACGTGGTACACAAGTGCTGTGAGACGGCTTATTTTGGAACCAGAACTTAATTAACCACATCTGGCGACTCAGAGTCTTCCAACAATGACATCACTAAATTGAAGAAAAGAGCTTGCAAGCGACTGGGAACATTTAACTTTTGCCAGCGCATGAAAATTGAAGCTGGGTACCAAGGTCGAGAAACAATGGGCAAAAGCACCGACGCTGATGCGCGCGAAAAAAAAATGTAAAGAAGTTGTGCGCAGAAATATATGCGTTTTATTTATTTATTTATTTTATTTATTTTGTTACAGTTGTTTCACACAGACGACTACGAGCTTCTGGTTTTGCAGAAAAACTGCTGCCCTTTCTGCCGCAAACCGGCGGATCATCTTTGATCCCTCTTGGTTCGCCTGAAAAACTGACGGTGCAGATTTCGCGTGATGTCATCCGCAAGTGATTTTCTTTTGATGTCATAAACATGTGATGATAATGACTGGTGGCACTGGCAGCAAGACTGTGTATAACGTGATGTTACTCCAGCCCGGCACTGCCCCCAGGGACAAAAGTTTAAAAATGACGTAGTCCCGCCCGCTGGGCTTTGTTTGCGCACTTTTCTGATAATACAAAACTCTTTTTTACGTGTAAAAAACGCCATTATATAATTCGGTAGGCTTTAATTGAACGCTATCGAACTTGTCGCTTTATCAACACCCACCCTTGTTTGTTTGTTGTGTTATCTTTTATTTAATGCATTTGTTCTACTTCATGCGTGTACTCCAACTTAACTACTCACCCCCAGAATGACCGGATTTAGCGCCATGAACGCGTCTTGTTTGTGGATACAATTTGACTGAACCAATAGTTTCAATTTTTCCCTTTCGGTTGCAAGCCAGTACTTTAGACGTATGTTTGTGATATCTTGTTGTTTTCCAGTGCTCAGTTTTCAAAAGCCGATTAAAGCCCCTGAAGGGGGGGGGGCTCTTGCCATAATGTGATTCATGTAACTTAATATTAGGCGAACTCGAAATGCCAAATAACTTGAATAATTTTTTTTTTAAAAAGGCGATAACATCGTAATTTTATGCTGAAGGAAATCAACCTTCTGACTCAAAGTTGGAGGCTAAAAATCGTGTGGAAACTCCATTTAATCAACTCTAGTTTCCAGTAATCGAGGATTACGTAATCGGGTTTTGAACAACTGGGCCCAGATGTCGTTCGTTGTTAGGTTACAGTTTGACCTTTGGAATTTTCTATAAACGAGACTTTGATAGATTCTTAAAGAAAACGGACCTTTTTTTTATCTGAATGATATCTTACAGTTCTCAGTGTCTGCAGTTCAGAAGTTACCATTTCATGCGCATCATCAAATGTTCACTCTCTCTTGCGTAAAATGTAAGAATAGGTCATAGTTTTGAAGTTTGTAAATAGTTTTTGGTAATATTGCTATTCCTGTGTAAATATTACAAAGATTAATTTAAATAATGCCGAGTGCAAAACTGACTTAAAGCCTCTGAGTAAAGTTTGAAAAATTTCACTGCAAAGGCGAACGA
>NC_090875.1:26658328-26700828 GCF_036669935.1 Montipora foliosa
GATTTCCTGCATCTGTATGTATCTGCCTTACCGTTGGTTTTAAGTTTTTCCCTTGAATCGACTGTGAGAGCTCCACAATTAGATCATACATCTTAATGAATTTTGCGCTGTATAATTAAGTAATAAAATTATTTAAAAATATCGAGGATTCGTTACCATGATTAATCATAATAAAATTGAATAAGCGTTCTCTCGTAAAAATTATTTAAAACATGACCTTTCGACAGCCAGTCTACTGTCTTCAACGGATAAACATAAATGATGAGTTTTTAATAATTTTCACCAGAGAACGCCTATTCAATTTACCAATAAAATTATTATTAAAATTAGAAGACTTCAAATTGCTGTTTTGAAAAATTCTGGCCGGCTTGGGACTTGTAACCACTTCGTAGTTATTTAAAAATTATTTTTAGCGAGCTGGACATTAATACACGCTCTATTTTTAATTGAAAGGAACCGGTTTTTATGAAGCTTAAAGAGCGGCCTAAAAGGTACCGGTAACTGTGCCCATGGAAACATGATTAAGCGCGAAATATATTTACTTCATTAATAGAATAAGGCATCACACGATTCTTTCTTATGCATATTATTCACAGTGAACAGTTCCCTTGAGAGATGGCACTTTGCTTAAATTTATAATTGCTTCAAATTGGACCTTGAAACACGCCCGGAGTCCATTGGAGACAAGATTCGTGAACACATGTTAATCCGCTGCTCAGTAAAAAACGGTAAGTGGGATAAAATTTAAACTGATGACGGTATTTGCAATTTAATGAATACTTGCAACACCAACATGTTGGAACACACTTGGTCTGGATACAATGTATAAATGACATTTGAAACCCGGCCAGTTGACAAAGAAGATCTCACTGGCAGGTACTACATGTAAAATTTCGTCGCTTGATTTTTTAGATCGTCGCCTTGACTTGTATTCATTCTGCTTCTATAAACAAACACGAAGTTTACGCGTCGTTCGGAAACGTAGTCTCTTTTTGGGCTCGACAAAATGCAGGAAACGACTTTGATCGGCATGTATCTCTCTGTTATTTGATCACGCATTATATTTCCGGGCTTTTCCCAGTAATATTTCAATGACTGATCACGTGATCAATCAGACACGTGTGCTAAGCAATTACTGAAATAAAATTTATCAACAGACAGCTGGGGAGCGTTCAGCCAATGTCAAGCGACTGAAAGGATAAGAGATTCTTCCTCCCAAGTCGGCGCGAGAAGTAAAGCTTGCTTGGTTTCTATCCCATAGAAGATAGAAGTGTTTTGGGAATAAGCGACGATGGAAAGGATCCAAAACGGTGGCCCGAGAGTAAACGGTTTTACGGCTAAGGAGAAGCTCAAAGGAATTGATCAACTGGCGTGGAAGAGAATTTCCTACAAAGCATTGTTCGCCCTGGTCTTCATAACACCGGCTGTTTTTCAGTATTCATTAGGCTTTCCGTTCTGGTGTTATCCTTTAGCCGTCGCCGTATTTTTGATTCCTATTTTCGGAGCTTTCATGATAACGTTCAACAAAATTTGCGCCATTGAAGGGGGCATAAAATCGACATGCATCGAAAGGTTTATCGATTTCCACGACCCTGGGTTAGCGGCAAAGTATGTCAACCGTAAAATTCCCATGGTAGTTCTGTATGAAGCCTATGCAGATGGAAAGCTAGACTTTAAAGGCGATCTCCTCGAAACTCTAGAAAATCGTCACCAGTTCAGTACGTTTGAATTGACGTTTGATCACGTCAGGTTCTTCCTTTGCAACTTTTTGCCAGAACTGATCTTTCACTCGAAAATCCAAGACGCGGAGCAGGTTTGCGATCATTATGATCGAGGGAATGATTTCTACAATGGATTTCTTGGCTCTACCATGATTTACACATCTGGAATTTGTCGAAAGGATTCAGATACGCTCGAAGAAATGCAACTGAATAAGTTAAAAGTGGTGAGCGAGAAATGTCAGATGAAAAAGGGCGAGAAACATTTGGACATTGGCTGTGGGTGGGGTACCTTAGTCAATTATGCAGTAGAAAATCACGGAACATTCTCTACTGGCGTTTCATTGGCCAAGCGTCAAATTGAATGGGCTAAAGATGTGGCCACGCAAAAAAGTCAGAGTTCCCTTAGCCAATTTCTGTGCATGGACTACCGTGATATTCCATCCACCAAATATGACAAGATTACCTGCCTGGAAATGGCAGAACATGTTGGTATCAGAAAGTTCCAGTCCTTCCTTGCACAGGTTCATGAGATGCTAGAAGATGATGGTATCTTCTTTCTCCAGATTGCTGGTCTACGCCGAACTTGGCAATGGGAAGATTTCATCTGGGGGCTGTTTATGGCAAAGTATATCTTTCCAGGAGCTGATGCCAGTTGTCCTTTGGGATGGATAGTGACAGAGCTTGAGCGAGCGGGCTTTGAGGTCCATTCTTCAGAAACCATTGGTGTGCACTATTCCTTGACAATCAACCGCTGGTATGATAACTGGATGGAGCCAGCAAACCAAGAAGCCATGACTGAGAAGTATGGAAGGATTGTGAGAATTTGGAACATCTTCCTGGCATGGTCCACTATAATTGCACGCCAGGGTAATTCCACCTGCACTCAGCTGGTATGCCATAAAAATCTCAATGTTTATGACCGCTTGAAATTATTCAATGTGAAATCAAAATGAAAATTATTTATGCTATATACTAGGGATGTATTAAGGGACGTTCAAGGTAAAATAACAAATATATTCCAGTGAATATTTCAAATTAGGCAACAAACTGATCCCAGAAACTCTTTCTTTTTTGAAATATGCTTATTGTCAAGTACTACCACCTGCAGTTGGAGAATATTTTACTTTTCATTTAAGTATACAAACTTAATATAATGGATAAGCAGAAACATAATAGCAACTACCAGCTATTTTAATGCTACAGATCAAATTTCTTCAAGTTTGTGTATTGAAAAGTGAAAAAATATATTTTTACCAATAATTGAATTGCCAGGTCACACTATATATATTTTGCTTGCAAAAGAAAATATCAATTTGATGTAGAATATTGTCGTTATTTTGGCATCTACAGGGTGAAAACGGATTTTCCTCAGTATTATTTTCTTGATTGGCATGTGTTTGTTTCAAAAGCTAAGATTTTGTGTGGGGAGGAAATGGCTTATATAAGTTGCATGTATAATTCTACACAGAATAATCTCCTCTTAGTCTAGTCCAGCAGTCCTGTCAATTTGGTTATTTTTGAATTCAAGAAGATTCCCATAGGTTTTTTTGTCGTTTAATAATATTGTCTTATTTGTGTTCATTTCTGTCTTCATATCTTTTGTGCTTCACCCATGGGTCAAATCATCTTCTCTATTTGGGACAGTTTTTGTTTTGGGCAATATTTACATGCAAACTTTGTTCGATCTAAATGTGTATATACTTATATACTTGTGAAATCTTTAGTTAATTATTCATGTTATAGCAAATCAAGATAATTTAATTTATCTTGAAACTTTTAAATGTGGTATCAGTGGAGATATGGAGGGAAAAATCAGTTGTGAAATGCCTTTGTTTCCATGCTTTATTTTGCTGGTTGAATTTCTTTTTGGTTCAGTAGCTTTGGTTACTATTCTAAACAGCTGTCTTACATGACTTAATCCTAGCACAGATTTGAATAGTGTTGCCTGCAAATTCATTAGCTTTTTGAGAGAATTTTGAATAATTGATCACTTCATTTGTCATGCCATATAAGCCTCAAAAAGCTGAAATTTATCTCCTTTTTTCAGGTAAACAGTTATTTTTTTCTTCAAAATTGCTTCAGTTTGGATTTTTGTTGTTGCAGAGAAATAAGACAGCTTTCATTTTTTGCTTAAATTATAGAACATTCAGTGTCCAAAAGCCACTCCTTGGTATGCAAATTTGAACAAGACATTAGTTGAATATAAATAATTATTGGATCAGTTTGTGGCAACTTGGCTTTCAAACAGCTATTTAAAAATTTGATTTTAAAGAGGTTTTCTTGAAAGAGTGGTGAACTAACTTGAGTTAGAGGAAATCTGTGTAAGAATTAAGCCCAGAAATGTGAACAATCACAAGGGAGATTTCCATATTCATACTCATCGAGCAAATAATTGATTTGTGCCCAAGGACTGGAATAACAAGAGTTTCAAAGATTCATTCAAAAAAGAGGTCTGAGAGTTGTATATGAGATTGTTGCTCTCTACAGAATCATTCTTCAAGCTAGCATGCAACATTTTTTCAGATAAGTAAGACTCAGGTAAATAAATGATTTATTAAATTACATTAGACAATGGGTTTCAAAAATGCAAGCAAAGTTCTGCCTGTCAATATTGGACATCACTGGATGAGCAGTTATTAGCATTTAATTTAAAGAAGTCCATTCTTCTAGAAAGATGTGAAATAACTTTGATTGCTTCTTACAGATTCTCAATTTTTTTCAATTTTGTCCTTTACTGGATTGATACATTAAGAAATTTATATTATCTCCTTCATAAAATCTTAGAGCTGTGCTACTGGTATTACGTTATTTATTTCAATGAAGTATTCTTCTTAATGTGACTTAATTTGGCCCAGGGCTATAGCCGGTATGCATGGATGATTTATTTACAGTAAATAGTATTCCTTTGTGTTTACTAAATATAAACAAACTTGAAGACTTTGGATAATGTTATTGAGATTGTGATGTAATGTGTACTGCAAGTAAATATTATTTAACAGTGGGTTTGAATATATATTGTTTTAACTTTTTTCATTTCAATTAAGGGATGAGGGTAAATTTTGAGTAATTTTGATGTATTAAAACCACATAAGTTTATTTATTAAGTCTTTACATGTAACTTTGGACTGGAATATAATGATTCATACAGTACTGTAGATCAAACTGTGTCATCTCTATACCTACCGGACAGGCAGGACTGGATCAACTTGGATTGCTCACCTCGGATCAACCTAAAAAACAATGGTAAGGCATCAAGAAATCACCCTTGCCCTAATCTTTAAGCTAACCTTGGTGAAATCGGCGCAATCGTCGAATAGTTTTGGCTTACCAAACCATTTTTTGCTCAGTCCAAGGTGAGTGATCCAAGTTCATGCGAGTTGATCCAGTCTGACTTTTGTATGTGCCCCCCACAAGATACTTGAACTCATTATCGAGAAATGCACCAAGTTTTGAGAAACATCATGAAGTGGACCATGAAGTTGAAGCTCCAGCAACCAATTTATGGGATTGTAGGTGGCACTGCATGGTTTTCTTGCCTGTTTGTGTGTCACTTAAATTTGGGGAGACATTTTAGTGATGCTCAAAATTTGCTAGTATTTCTGGACACCTTTTCATGGTTTGAAAAATTGGTGGGCATCTAGTAGGGTACATTTCTGAACATACCATAAGTGAGGGTTACCAAGATCATACTTGATGGACTGCAACACACCCCAGTTGTTCAAACGATGGATATGCGCGCTATCCACCGGATAAATGACTATCCAGTGGATAAGTTATAGCGAAACTGATAGCGATATCCAGTGGATGGTGATTTATCAGGTGGATAGCGTTTTCTACCTTTTGAACAACTGGGCCCAGGTCCATACATAATTTGTATCGAACTTATTACCAGGGTCTTCCATTAAAGACCTTGGGAATGAGGTTGATATTGTATTTAACTACTTCAGTCTCGTGAAATATGTTATGGGAAGTAACCTTTGGACATATAGTTATTGTAGAAGTGAATTAAGTGAAATTTATTTATTTATTGATTCAATTTCTAGTCCAGATTTCTTTCCAGAGTGGACATTGCTCATGATAGGTTAAATTGTGTCTTAAAAAAGGTTGTGAAGAACAATAATGATAAAGTTCCTTCTTTGTCTCACAATGTGGTCACTTACATTATTTAGATTGCAACAATTAATTTTAACTGTATATATACTGCAAGTCTTCATCGGGCTATGAGAGTCAAATTGTTCTGGTTGTGTGTTGCCTATAATGCAGAAGTCCTTCTTAGGGATTGGCCTTTGCTGTGTAGGTGATGGGTAACCAGTCAATGTCATTATCTGGTGAAGTCTTGCAGGATGCAGTTGGAATGTCAAGACCTACGTTATGAGTGTCCTCATACATTTATCGTGACAGAAACAAAGATGCTTGGCTGAATTTAAGAGACCTGTATTTCTGATGTGTGCAAGATAATACTGTTGACTGTGTGACTTTTCTTTAACACTGACTTTGTGCATGGACAGTAGTTTTTGAGCTCCAATAAATAAGCATGTGTTGCAAGATTGCTGTGAGATAAAACTGAATGGGTTTTTTTGTGTCTGGTTATAATCCTTTAAACTCCACTGGTGTCTCAATTGTCTTGTAGGAATTTATACTGTGCATTAATACAGTTCTTCAAACTACTGTAACTTAATTTTTACTGGTAAGAATGCAAAGGCCTTGTAACAGTATTTCTCGTCTCTCAATTGTTTGAAATTTTTGGACATGATTATCCATGGATCAAAAAAGTAATAAAAATGCATGAATATCAGTATGGAATCAGTGAATACATAAATATCAGTATGAAATGGGACATAAGTAAATATGTACTCTTTCACCTTTTAAGAGTTCCTTCCCCTTTGATGAGTGAAATTGTTCAGTGCTAGACACTGAGTAAAATCTATAAGTTGTACTCTTAGAGGAGGAGAGGTTAAAGAGCATGCATTTTTTGAGTGGACAGCTATGTTGTTAACAATTATAATAATTAGTATAATTACATAACTGATTATTGAAAATTCTCTGCATTGATTGGTTGCACTTGAGGTGACTATTACACGATAATCACCTGAGCATTTTTTTTAAATGGCCGCCAGCCATTTTGTCGAGGTGATAGGCAAAGAAATTAATAATATTATTGTTTTAACCCATTGACTCCCAGGGGTTCCCCATTGACAAGTAAAATCGTCTGGCCTTAGACAGAGTAAAATACTAAGTCTGGCCAGTTTAGGCCGGCTTGGGAGTTAAATGGTTAAAGAAGAAAAACTATGCATATCTTTTCAAATAATCAGCTATATAATTATATGAGAACAAAATTATTCACCTCAGGCTCGGTGAATATCTGTGAATAAAACCTCCACTTCGTTTCGGTTTTTATTTAACAATTAGACCTGTAGCCCTTGCGGGCTTCGGGTCAATGCCCATGAGACGAAGCTGAATGGGCTATTGACCCATGGCCGTTGAGGGCAAAGGGTCATTATTGTTTTAGTATCACCCAACTAGTTGGACAGAAAAGGCAAAGCGAGTTGAAGAAATCTTTATTTGGGAATAAAACAAAAGAAAGCGTCACCCTTTTCGCTACTTGAGGACTATTGCTAATTGTCCTCTAGTAGCGTAGCCAATTAAAATGCGGGATTTGCATTAGTCCACCAGTTGGGTGATACTAATCAGAGATATTCACCTTGCCTTCGGCAAATAATAATTGTTAATTATTATTAGATCTCTGCAGTGTGATAGTACACTGAAATAGTTTAAAATTCACATAGCACATGATATGTGTGGCTCATTACAATTTCTGGCAAATCTCATGAGTATATTACAGACTCGTTTTGTCAAACCATACAATGTATTAAATTGCATTGAACTAAATTACTAGTTCCAAGTTGGAGGATTAAGATTCACATCTTTGAAGCTTTTAGGTTAACTAGAGATGAATTGAAAACTGTAAACAATTTCTGTGCAGCACTGTCATCAATGAAATCCCTGATGCAACATGAACTTTTATGTAACCCTTATTTATTGTCAATTAAATGCTTCAATAAATTTAAGCTGCTGAAAAAAGTGTTGTCCCAATTTAGAAGATATATGTGTTTTGAGGGTGTGTTGGGGAGGGGAGGGGTCAGGAGTTGATCTAACCAGAATTGGCTCTACTCAATGTAAATACCAAGGAAAAATGATAGGCCTGTTGCTTCGCTAACCTACAACCTCCGTAAGACAGGTCATATCTTCAACCCATTGAGCTAAAAGAATTCCTGGGAAGCCTCATTTGTTTATCTAGGTTATAAATGGATAATGTGTCCTACTGAACTTCAGGCTCTACAATGTCGTGCACCGCAAATTTTCAAATGCAACTTCAGATGTTTCAAGGTGTAATGCACCGGGGGGAAAGATAATAGACTAGTTTCTTTGCTACGGGGGAAAGGACAACCTGATGATTTTTTAGTTGCCCTTAAACCTTGAAACATCGATAGGTACATACTTCAGAGCATATTCTTTGACTTTTCAACTAATTTTGCACAAGAATGCATGATGAAATTCAGTAGGACTTTGGGTACCCTAGTTGGGATTGTGACCTTCATCCAACCCACAGCATTTTGTCCCCCATCCTTTGGAAACAATGTGAGAGTTTTTTAATGTCCCACAGTGGCTCTAAATAAGTGTTGTGAGATGGGGCCCACTATAGAGCGAGTTTCAATAGAGTGTCCTAAAACCAAAACCAAAGTAATTACTTTAGCCAATCAAAAAGGAGGAAAGACAATCCAGTAAACCTATCAAAACGCGAAGTAATTACACGTAGCGCGGGAAAATGTGCGCGCGCGAGCCACGATTGGTTTGGGTTTCACTTGTGATGGTTGAAAAAAATGGTGCGAGAACTTTGAACCAATCGCTGAGTGAAGTAATCATAAACCAAAGCAATGCGCTAATTATTTTTGACACTCAGTTGAAAACCACTCTAACAACCTTTTTTATCATCCTTATCTGAGAAGAGCAGAAATTCATATGCAGAAGGCGTTACAAAGAGCGTTTGGCTCAGGTTGAGGAGAAATGGCCTTCCTTGTGGGAGGTTGTGGGTTCCACTTGGGCTGGAAACAACAATCAAAGTTCTCAAACACTTGAGGAAAAAGAACAATGCGCACTTATGTGTCTTAATTTTGGCATACGCTGTGTCTGAAATTGGAATGCAGAATGATGCCTATTAATATCAGGATCTCTTGGGTCAAACAGTGAAGGCGCACGTGTATGTGTTAATTTCGGCTTCTTCTGTGTCCAAACACTAAATGCGCACTCGTAAGTATTGATTTTAACATCTCATGTGTCTAAACCGTGAATGCGCAATTGTGTGAATAAATTTCGGCATCTTCTGTGTCCAAACACTAAATGCGCACTTGTCGGTATTGATTTTAACATCTCATGTGTCTAAACCGTGAATGCGCAATTGTGTGAATAAATTTCGGCATCTTCTGTGTCCAAACACTAAATGCGCACTTGTCAATATTGACTTTAACATCTCATGTGTCTAAACCGTGAATGCGCAATTGTGTGAATAAATTTCGGCATCTTCTGCGTCCAAACACTAAATGCGCGCTTGTCAATATTGACTTAAACATCTCATGTGTCTAAACCGTGAATGCGCAATTGTGTGAGTAAATTTCGGCATCTTCTGTGTCCAAACACTAAATGCGCACTTGTCAATATTGACTTTAACATCTCATGTGTCTAAACCGTGAATGCACACTTGTGTGAATTAATTTCGGCATCTTCTGCGTCCAAACATTAAATGCGAACTTGTCAGTATTGACTTTAACTTCTCATGTGCCTAAACAGTGAATGCGCACTTGTGTTTATATATTTCGGCATCTTCTGTGTCCAAACATTGAATGCGCGCTTGTCAATATTAATTTTAACATCTTATGTGTCTACACTGTGACTGCGCACTTGTGTGTATTAATCTCAACATCTTCTGTGTCCAAACACTGAATGCGCGCTTGCGTGTATTGATCTCATTTGTCATATTTTTGGTCTTCATCAAATCTGCAATTCGCGTTATTTATCTTAATATTTTGACTTTACTGTCCCCCTCCCTCTCGTTTTGGTACTTTCGTGTGACTTCACATAACCCCCCCCCCCCCCCCTTCCTTTCATTAAAATAATAAAAGCAGCCCGAATATTTCTGAGATTATATATAAATTTTCTATCTAAAATTATGGAGTACCTTTAATGCAAGACTGCCCGAAAATACCACTTTTTCAACGCTATTCTAATTCTGCCTTTTTTTATACTTTACGCCAAATTGATTGACTTGCAAATGATATGCTAATTTGTTTTGCCCACGTTGCTGAAGGAAAACCGAAAGAATATTCAACATGGCGCTTTAGAAACAGTCATTTTCCAAGTCTTTCCTCTCGAGTGTTGTTTCCGTTGACTCTTTGAAAACGTCCTTGCTGTTCAAAGCTGTTGGCAAAAAGAAGTACGGACCGAAAGCTCCTTCAAGTTGCAGAAAACGCAGATAATGAGTCAACGAAATTGGGCAAGTTGTTACGGAACCTTCTCGTGCTACCACAGGTAGCTCAAGCTTTGCATACCAGGTATTTTGTCTTCAAATTTAAAAATGTTTAGATGTACGATAATGTTCAGCTGTATGGTAATAGACTCAACCGCGCGTTTGTGCTAAGACTTTCTTTCCTGTTGAAGTCCCACTTTGGTCGCCATTTTAAAAATTCATTAGAGTCATTATCGCTCTTTTTATGATTTTAACCTCAATGGTCCCCAAACTCAAAGATAGAATCACTTTGTACAGAATCATAAGAGCACCATAGAAAATTAATTACCAATAACTTTCAAATTAATCATTGCACTTTTGGGGGTCATTCACAGTCTCAAAAGTTTAAATTCTCCTTGTCCATTACAAAATAACACCATAGAAGAATTCTGCTTGGCAACGTTTACTTCAACAGTATTTACACAAAGAAATACTATTTTAACTGAACACGTTTGGACAAGCTATGTTTTCAATATTTGCAGAAAGATCGTTTGGGGGAGTAACTGAAGGGGATATATAAGAAGGACCTCGTCATCTCAAATCGGCATAAATATCATTTAGCCTCTATTAGCAGTATTCGAACTATGTTTAGGAGTCGACAAGCCGTGATCATAGTTTGCTTTACAAAGCCGAGATCAGCCAATCCGAGTCAAGCCAAATCGAGTAGACTCGGTGTTACTATTGTACACCTTTACTTGAATTTATGCAAATGGTGTTGGACGGGAGGATTCTTGTTTAATTAAGGATCTAAATCTCAGTTATGATAAGGAAGGCTATCTATGGAGCAAGGGTGGCAGAGTCGGTTAGTGCGCGGCCTTGATGCAACAGGTTCAGAGTTCGATCCCCGGATCTCACATCCTTGTTTCGACTTCTTTCCTTTCAGTGTAGCCTAAGTAGCTTTAAATACCCCTAACACGGAGCTCTGATCAAAAGAGGGGGGTAAAATGAGCGCACCGTCGGCTTCGTGGGAGAGTACTCTCCAGAGAGTAAAGGAACCTCCGACGTTTAATAAGGTGTACCTTTACCTCCTGACTAATAAAACACATTATCATTTTTTTAGGCTTAAACACGAATGGAGTCAAGATATAGGAGCCACAAGAAGACAGCCCTTCCCTCCAAAAGAACAAGGAATGGGTCATCCAAGAATCTTGAAAATGGTAAGGGTTTTTGAATGTGTGAAAGGTTGTGTAGCCTTGTCGGAACCAAGCATTGTAGACGGATAACTGTCATCGATTCACATTACGGATCCCAATGGCGAATGAAAAAGTAAAATCTCCCACTTCCGGTCTATGATTTCAAGTTTCCATACAGTGAGCAGTTGTTTAAGGACGGTGCCTACTAATTCAAAGGTATTTTTGCGCAGTTGTATAGATATGCGGGAAAATCAGATCTCAACAAGTGTCATTAAAGTCCAAAAAGAAAATTGGGGGTAACTAACCATGCATTTTTCAAAGATAATTAATCAACAATATTAATAAAAAGCTTTAAAATACAAAGCATTGTATGGCGTTCCTTTTTCAAATTAAAGCTTAATTATCTCTGAAAAATGCATGGCTACCCCCAATTTTCTTTTTGGATACCAAGAGCACTTGCTAAGTTCTGCTCTCTCCGCATAAGTTTAAACCGCGGAAAAATATCCCTGCATTAGTAAGCACTACAAATAGGAAATCCGAATATCTGGAGATGCGCAATACGTTTGCGCAATAACAATGGTAGGCACCGTCCTTAAAGCATACAAGGGTCTAACCCGATCACTAATCAAATGAGATTTGATCCAAGACTAATAAATTTTCTCCTATCTTCAGGTACTAATGTCAAAAGTCAAGGGATGAGTTTCAAGAATAAAGGGGGCCTGGATGTAAAACGGAAGCAAGAGCAAGATGAAATTAGTGAACCAAGGAAAGAAGAGGTTCATCTGATGCAAAGGAAGAGGGACGCAGAGGTAGTGGAATTAGATCACCTAAAAATTACCGTATTCACCTGTGTAAATTAAGGCCTCACTCTTGTTTACAAAAAGCAGCGACGTTTTGCGTTAGGATTGCAGTTAATGATCGATAATGAGCAGGCATAAGCCTCCCGCCATTCAAGGGCGGTTTCGTTGTGCGCTAGAGCCCCTTTTTCTCCTTTCGATGATATCCTAATTAATGCTATGGGGACCCTCTTCGTTTCACTTAGGAGTAGCAAACTTATTTGATCGTCACTTGGAAGTTTTGAGATTCAAGCGCAAATACGGTGTCCTCAGACATCGCTTTTGGTTGGGGGAAGAGATAAAAAAGAGTGAAGACTTGTCATCAATAACTGGAATCAAAATTGATTCATTTAAAAGGGCTAAACAAGGCAGGCCACAAATTGTTTAGCTTAAAGTCATTTTATAACGTTCTCGTTTCTATTAAGAATAGTTTTATAAAGGTCGAACCAAGCTTTAGCCGCGCCTAGGTTAGTCTATGGTCTTGGGGATTCACCTCAAAGTTATTTTTCATTACTTTAGTAAAAAAAAAAAACGGCTCGAGGTCTATGCTGAGCATGCGCATTAGGACGCGCCTCGGATTTGGGTGAGGCCACTAACACTACAGGTTAATACGGTAACCTATTTGTCTCTGAACGAATCAATCGACTAGTTTTTGGGATACAGTGCAACCCGAGATATATCTAACCTCTAGGTAAAATCATTAGGCCGAATGAAATGCTTGAATACTTTAGGGATATTTAATGAGAGTGAAAACTCGCCGCTATAAAAGCCACGCTACTACACAAAATCCGCCCTTTTGTGTAGTAGTAAGTATTTTGAAGGGAAAGCTTATATTTTTTGCAGTTTATGTTGCAATCGAATAACTTTTTCAGAGCTTCAACTAATCAAGCAAGCAAATCGAAACACCAATTCTAGTTCAGCTTTCGTTTTTTTGGAAAAGCTCCCTACCAGTGAAGACCTGAGATGTAGTTATAAGATCATCTTTCTGAGCAAAATACAAAATAAGCTTATGCTTTAGGGATCTCCACTCCAGCAACAAATACACCTTAAATTGCACACAATAATTACCTATTTTTGCAGAGAGTTGTTTTCAGCATCTTTAAGCGAACATAACGATTGATTGATTTTTTTTCTGTGTTAGAAAGATTAGGTCTTAAGTATTTACATTAACTCAGGCTGAACGTCAAAAACGTTAGTGCTCGATTGAAAGTTTAGGAACAGACAGACATAACGACAGACAGATGACGAGGAAAGCACAGCTCAAAACTCATCAACTCAGTCAATGAACACAGTGCTAAGTGCTAGCAATCAGGTCAACATTCAGAGCATCTATATGATCCACTGACAACGCACATCACACTTTACTTCACTTTGCTTTCAGGCTTATTACTTCCAGTCAACTTGTCCTCGATTCGTCATTCTCAAAACTAGGCTCATGACTGGACGATTTTACTCGTTATGTCATGATATGATAAATGACCTGAAACCATTTAAAATTTTCAGTGCAAGGGAAATTAGGCATGTAATTTTGATATCACTCAGCCTGAAAGTTAAAATTAGACCACACGCCGGATTCTGTGACCGATTATCTTATTAACAAAGTCCAGGAAAGTTTTTTTTAAAACTTTGATCGTCTTTCAGAAAAGCTTCTCAAAGTTGCTTATTCCGTCAAAAATTTTATGTCTCTCTTTTCAACATTGTGAAACAGTTTATCCTGATAAATTCAACCCATCCTTTTGTTAGCCTTGGCCACTTTGAAGTAAACTTGTCAGATTGCATAATATCATTTTTACATTGAATCGCTTTAAATAGAGAGCACGTCATTGTGGATTCCTCCTGGTTGTTCGTAAGTTGTAGCCTTCAATAAACAATAAGCAAGCAGTGCCAAGGTCGTCTTGAATGTAGCACCATAGGCTATAGATAACCTTAAAACAGTCAAAGACGCGTCCAAGAACAGATGATGATAACGATGATGAGGGTGATCATGATAATGACGACGATGAGAACGATGATGATGATGATGATAACGATGATGATGACAACGTCGATGGTGACAACGTCGATGACGACGACCACGGTGATGACGACGACCACGACCACGACGATGACGATGACGATGACGATGACGATGACGAGAACGATGACAATGACGATAATGGAGATGATGACGTTGATGATGACAACGATGACGATGGCAATGACGATGGCAATGACGATGACGACGACGACGACGTCGTCGACGATGACGAAGATGACGATAATGGAGATGATGACGTTGATGATGACAACGATGACGTTGATGATGACAACGATGACAATGACGATGTCGATGACGACGACGACGACGTCGTCGACGATGACGAAGATGACGATGATGACGTTGATGATGACAACGATGACGACAACGATGGTGACGACGACAACGATGACGATGACGATGACGATGATGATGAAGTAATAATATCATAATCCTCTTAATGAAATTAAGACTCGTGGCATGTCGTTCTAATAGGATCCACGACTGAATCGTGAATGACGTTTGATAACGCTTCGAGAACACGATGAAGGGGCTCCACTGATCCACTTGATGCTCGTCGTTTAATAGATAGTTTATAAAACAAGCTTAAGTGACTAATTGTGATTCCGACATCACAAAATTTTTTCCCAAACAGACCTCAGAAAGAGAACAACGCTTTTTGAAAAAAAATTAAATAAGTAACATCCGCCTGGGGACATTTGTCAAGAAATGCCATGACCAATTTCGAAGAACACTTGAAACACCTGAGTGCTGCACAGAAGGCTTTTCAAGAAATCATTTTGTCACAAAAAAGCCGTCTGATATTAAGCAGGAAACGGTTTAACACTTTTTGTCAAATCTTGGACAAGCCTATCGAAGATAAAAAATTAGGTGAATAGTTTGAGAGGTCAACATTTGCGTCCTTTTTACGAATGGGATCAATATGCAGTTGAAGATTTCCTTGTGGAGATTAATTAGTCATAAACAAGAAACGGCATAAATAAAAGGAGGCTGTAATGGACAAAGTCAAGCAGAGGGCGTACCTTTCTAATGCAAAGATGGGAGCTGTTTAGGCCAACATCTCTAGACCAGATCGGAGATACCTGCCAAATCTCTCCATTTTTCCTCGAAAAGTTTGGTTTTAACATGCACAAAAGTGCCTCAAAGTTTTCATATTAACTAAAAGACCATTAAGAAGGAAACAGTATGAGTAGATTTTGGTTAATTTTTTATACTGTTTTGTATCAAGAAAACAATCATCTTTCTGTGAACAGAGGAATTTTTTCAAGAGATTGGACTCAAAATATTTTTGCCTTGCATTTCTGCTTTGAGTTTTTTTTCCCATCGGAATAGCTATAATTTCTAAAAATTCAGTTACTTTCGAGATAATTTCCTAGTGATTAAAGTCTCGTTCTGAATTTGCAAGGTTTTTTTTCTCTTTTCCATAACTTTCAGTGTGTTGTGACAGCGCGACAGCGCGACAGCGCGACAAAAGCATTATTCTTTTTAAAGAAATTTGACCATTTGATAAAACAAGACTCTTACACAAGTCACTCGATCAGTAACAACTATACGGACCGAAGTGTTAAGAAATGAAAAGTGGCATTGGTTCTAGCGGAATAGCAATTTGCTGTCGATCTATAGCTCACAGGCACCCCACTCTAATAGTCTGAAAGAAATTTTCCAACTCAACGGAACACAATTAAGCACTTCTTACTGACAGGAATCACTTTGTTAGTAGATAGTTTAGTGGACAAAACTATTTGCTTGAACATCGCTATATTAAGAACAACAACATACTAGACTTCATTGCCTTCATTAAAATCTTAGCAGGCCTAAACTTAGGAACAACTGCAACACAGACTTCATAAGACGCGACACACAGTGCAACACTTAACCTAACGATACCAATTTTAACTTTAACTTTATTCAGTTTACTTTAGCGCTGCCCGCAAATAGCTGTCACTGCAGCCACTATCCCTTAAACGGACTCCGAAAGCTATCGCCCACCTCAGTTTACAACACTCCATCACTCCATCACTCCATCACCGCCTTGGCGGATTGTACTCCTAAAAGTGGCATATTATGCCAGAATTCCCAAATTCCGAAATTCCACTATTCCGCTCCTGATTTCCGAAATTATGCTCACAAAATGACGTAGATTCTGTACATATAGGCGCACAATAACGACACCGAGGACACCAAATGTTGGAGTCGTATGGCAGTTGTGCTAGCTTCCACAATCCCCACGTGAAGCCGGATGGGAAACCAGAGTATCAGACTCCTCCATAAGGTTAACTGCGCACGCAGAATTCGCCAAAAGAGTCCTAGTAACTAAGCATGTCAGAACAAAGCCTCTACTACTATTAGCGTGGCTAAAACACGCATTGCAAGAACACACTACCTAAATTTAATTTATTTCTGTAGAAAATACACCATATTTACTAAATTTTATAAATTTATGCTCCAAAGTGCTAAAATTTGCTAGTTATGTCGTGGCAGTGCTCGTTTAAAAAATTATGCTAGCACAATCCACCAAGGCCTAACTCCAACACTTCGACATCCCGACATCGATTTCTTGTCTGTGGTCACGATCACGATTACGATCACGATCACTATTATATGACGCCAGTTGGACGTCACGGACACGGACACGGACACGGACACGGACACGGACACGGACGGGAAGCAAACAAAATCACATGCTCAGAAGAGAAGAGAAAAGAACTCCTAAGAAAAGAATATCATAGGTCGATTGAAACTTGAGGACAGACATACATAACGATCTACAATTGACCGAGGAAAGGGAGATCAAAACCCAGAGCAACTCTATGACACTCGTCACTCGTCACTCGTCACTCGTCACTCGTCACTCGTCACTCGTCACTCGTCACTCGTCACTCGTCACTTCAGTGAAGCGTATGACTCCCCCTTGGGTTGTGATCATTCTCAGAACTATATACAGAAAACTGCACGATCTTACACTATTACGCTATCATATGACAAACGGCCCCAAACCAATTTCAACAACTCGATGCATTAATTTTGCGTAATTTGACTTGATTAATAGAATCGTAAATTTTATTAGTCTTCAGCCAGTTTTCTTGCAGCAGGCTCGAGTATGTTGGCTATATCAGGGTTGCACTGTAGTTACTATCAGCAAGGTTCCTTAATGTTAACGATACAATGAAAGCTGATTTTTACTAGCGACGAAAGCATTAACACAAACGACGTGCGCAAACGTTAATCATGAGTACGTTTTGTTTGGAATTGCGACACCAAATAACAACTTTGTGCGTGTTTCTTGTGCTTCTGCTGATGTTTCCAGTAAAAACCAACCTTAACTTTTCACGGTTGTTGCATGCATCGCTCCGCGTTCAGCCTGCCAAGTGCGCAGTAGAGCGTAATACGTTCTTTAGTCATTCTAAGGATCTCTAAGCAAATTATTGATGTACGGCACTCATCTGGACAATGGGCCCTTTGCAGGATAGTGATCACATGGTACAAATCCGCCATACTGGGACGCAAATTGCGCACTGGGACATCTAAAACAAAGCTAGTTTATCTTAATTTTCTTTGTTTTAGATGTCCCAGTGGGCAATTTGCGTCCCAGTATGGCGGATTTTCGGTACCATGTGATCACTATCCTGCGATGGGCCCATTTCAGCAATTCGCCCTTGTCACACGGCGGCCATATTGTCCCTGGAGACCAAAAAAGCTTTGTTTTACCACGCCAAGCCTCGCTGTGGAAACCATGGGGGTGAGGCTTAGCGTGGTAAAACAAAGCTATTTTGGTCTCCCGGGACAATATGGCCGCCGTGTGACAAGGGCGAATTGCCTCCTCTTCAAAACGAGTCTAAGTGCGAGGTTTTTCTTATGAAAATTAGTTTTCATTCATATTTAAAGTAGAAGTAATTACCATCACAAAAACTTTGCATTTAGACTCGCTTTGAAGAGGAGGCAAACATGAACTCGATGGCCAATTCAGGCGGCTTCATCGGATTCGAACCCATGCCCTTTCCGATGTTCAATATCCCTTTTCACGGTTGGTTTTTCTCATCTGCATTACAATGTAATCTAGCATGAATGTGAGGCTATTTTGAAGTTTTAACCCGAAATTGCCTCGCATCCACGTTAGATTACATTGTAATGCAAATGAGAAAAACTAACCGTGAAAAGGGATATTGACCACTATTAAAAATACCATAATACTCTTTGTTTGTCTTCCAAGATTTTGCATAAGCATTGTTTTTTTTTTTTTCGGTTCGGACCAATGTAAGTCTCGTGACAAACAGGAAACAATGTTTATGCAAACTTTTGGAGGGCAAACAAAGAATATTATGGTATTTTTCAAAGTGGCTAATTTGTAGGTTCAGTTTAGCTATCAGAGGCGCGTTAGAGTTCGATGCTTCCAAATCCAGTTATGCCGCTTACTAGAAATTTCCTTCTTTATGCAACAACCGTGAACAAGTTGTGTCGTTACTATTTCTGAATGGCCAGCAAATTAACCAGAATTGTTGGAAATACTGGCCTCTTTCTTCAGCAGTTATGGTTAAATTATTTCTTTGCCACTTGTGTTGATTTAAGTTTCCCATGCAGTGCTGTTTTTGGAATCTTGAAACAAAAAGGGGTGATGGAATTTACTTTAGCATTGATGAAGAAAGATTCCATTACCCCTTTTTACTTTAACATACCAAAATAAAACTGCACGGGAACTTAAACCGACGTAAGTGATAAGGAGTAATTTAATCATAAATGCTGTTGATATTTTAAGACGAAGCCAGCATTTCCCACAATGTAATGTTAGTTTGTTGTTGAAAACACAAGCCTTGCTGAATACACTCGTATCAAATGTAGGAATTTATTGAAGAAATTTTAACAGTAATGGACAATTTATTGTAATGTCTCTTAACACGATCTTAACGAAACCCTTGTTGACCTTGGCAATTTTCCCGCCAAAAAACTTAGAAAAAATACGGCGTCCTAAATACGCATGCGCCGATTTTTTTAAAAAAATTAATACATGTTTGTAAACTTTAAAGTGAAGAAAAAATAAAATGCTCATAGCTTTGAGACTTGTCATTTAAGAGGACAAGAATAAAGAAACAAACGGATGATGTTAAAACTTTATTTTCTCTTGCATGTTTTTAAGTCTGGTAATATACATACTTGATTTTTTTTTTTTAAAAATTGGCGCATGCGTATTTTAAGCGCCCGTATTTTTTCTAAGTTTTTTGGCGGGAAAATTTAATTCAATTTGCACAGCGTTTCCCCTGACAACAAAATCGCCAAATAAAATTCAGAGACTACCTTTTGACAATATTTAACAGAGCAAAAAAATGTAAGTTCTAACAGATATTTTTAAAACACCTTTCTTTGAGGAAATTCTTGAAAACAAGCGCTTTAGCAAGAAAAATTAAAAACTACCACCCTTACCGCATAGATATAAAGAACGAAGAACATTTCTAGTGTACAAGAAATCTTAAAGTTCACCTAAACTCAAATATTTATCTCCCGACCAAAAGAAAACGTGTTTTACCATTCTTATCTGCCGGGCAACACGCGCAAAGTTATCAAAACAGCAGTAATTTGGACCCATGACCGTGATGTGAAAAGCATGGGTCTATTCTCGATTTTACGTCACAGACTGCTCAGGAATGCAAAGTAGTTTGTGACGTAAAATCGAAAATAGACCCATGCTTCTCACATCACCGTCGTGGGTCCAAATTACTGTTTGTTCTGCCAAGTTTACGTGGCTTGCATGGCATAGAAAAAGCGAGATTTATATAATGAACGAAAAATATTTGAGTTTAGCTACACCTTTTAATTTCCAGTACTGAGAAAGGTATTTCCCTTATAGTGGATTTAAAACCCCAATGTCTGTTTTCAGTCTTTAGATACGCCAACTAATAGAGAAAAACGAGCCTGGCTTTTCAAACCTTTTATTAAAAACTTTAAATCTTCAATCCACCAAGTTAAACAGACAGACTAAAAACAAACCAATCCGAACTGAAATGATAAGGTTTGTAAATAAATGGAAAAAACGAATATTTAGGAAACTGCATACACCTCATTCCAAAATGGCCGTGATTTTAGTATTCTTTTGTTTGCTTGCAAATTAGCCCTTGTTGCCTCGTTCTGAAGCTGAAAGTTCAAAAGAATATTTCACCTTGAACGAGACAACAAAGCTAATTTGCATGCAAAGAAAAGGTGGCCTTTTTGGAATAAGATGTATAGCACCTATTATTTTTGCATTACTTGTGCTTGAAAGATTTGTGATGAAACTCAATATTTTTAATTCCTAATAACCTTCAGTGCTTAAATATTGCAAAACGAAGCAAATTGTTTTTATATTTGGTAAAAGATTAAACGTTTTAAACCAGGACAGAGAATTGTATAATATAGTTTCAACAAAAAACCGAGATTAATCCACTTCCCTACCTTAAAACTATACTTAAGTCAAAGTTGTTAACGTTTTAATTTCGAGGAAAAAACTGACAAGGTAAACGAGACCTCTTTTTTACCTATTTACTATCGAAGCGCATCTTTCCTAGATTTTTGGGTTGTAAAGACTCAAATTTTAATGTACAGTTAGAGTTAGCAAAATCAACAGTCTTCACGGGCGCCCCAAGCTCAGTGTGAGCATGGCCGACAAAAATATAAGGATTTGTATGAGAATCCCGATAAAAGGCTTAAGAAGATAATTATATGAAAAAAATCTCAATTAAAAAGCCTAACCTTATTATTGCCATCGTGGATAGCTTCCTTCCTGTGTGTTTCTTTTCCAGATCCGACGCGATTTGAGCATTTCACAATTTCGTGGTTGTCAACGGAAATTGTGAAATGGCTCAAATCGCGTCGGATCTGGAAGGAAGCTATCCACGATGGCAATAAGGTTAGGCTCTTTAATTGAGATTTTTGTCATATAATTATCTTCTTAAGCTTTATCGGGATTCTCATACAAATCCTTATATTTTTGTCGTCCATGCTCACACTGAGCTTGGGGCGCCTGTGCAGTCATTTGACTCACGAACCGTCTGTGAGAGACAAGAGATTTCTTCTTATATGACATGGTCACAGCACGAATAGATCCATGCCTCGCGCGAGCACGGCCGCGTGACAAATGGCTTTCGATTTTGATAACTTCAGTTTTAAGCAAGCGGACATGAAAAAAAATCTTGAGGAAAATAAAAAAAGGTTTTATCATAACAATACGAAAAACAACGTGGGTTTATTGCACTTAAAATACTGCTTGGTTTGTTTTTGCTGTCTGTTTAACTTTCCCCTTTTGATCAACAGAAAAAATAACCAATGGTTAGAAATGAAATTTACCAAAAAAGGCCAAAAGATTCGTCATTTAAGTCAAGTTGACTTCATTTTTAAATACTCTAGTAAAGGTCGTCGGGAATTTACTGAAGTGTTCGCACTTAATGCCAACTGAAGAAGGTCATTTGACAATCTTGTCTCGGAGATGAGTTTGCGTGCACTCTCACATTTGCCGAGACTTCACCATAATCGTCGCCATTGTCGTCGTCTTCATCCTCATCATCGTCGTTATCATTGGTGCCATCATTGGTATCATCATCTCTTGGCCTGCCCCTATTGCAATGGACACTTTTTGAATTTTGGAGTACACTGTGTTATTCCGATCACTATTGAACAGTTTTCCGCTTTTCGAGTAACAGAGCTTTTTCTTCGTATTCTGGGTTATTTCAGAGCAACATCAATCGTGAAATTGAATAATTGGACACAAAATGTTACACGGTTGAAATGAGAATGAGCCGACTTAGCGTTGCGTTTGATGTAAAGCATTATAAACGACGGAAGGCCAATGCTTTGTTAAAAAATAGGCATACTGATGAAATGTTTAGCAACGTTTGAGTACTACTTCCAAATATCGGGCACTTTTCAAAAAAAAAATCGAGCACTATTTCATCACTTTTTGCCATTTTTGAAAGACTTTTTTGCGTTTTTTTTTTTTCAACACAATCGGGACAGACCTCGACCTCATCATCGTCATCGTCAACTCAGTCTCGGGAATCCATCTATGGTCCGCTGCTGGAATGAAGAGTGTCATCGATATTTGTTGTCATGGTCTCAGTATCGTCTCCTGTGGCTGTGTAAATCGATACAGGCCAATGACAGTCTCATTGGCCTTTGGAACCATAGGGACCGCTTTCGGGTGGCTTCTGGTTACTTCCTGCAAACCCCTTTTTTGCACTGCAATCGATGGTCTATCGACTAGCAACGCGATTCTCAGCCATAGTTTCCCAGTAACACTGGCCTCGAGGTCTCTCTTGCTGGTGTCTTTGAAGTGGGATGAAGAGCAAGTGATGAAGGATGACAGGTGACAGGTGACAGTTGACGAATAGCCCACTTTCGATGTATTAAAATTCAGTCCTAAACAAAGACATCATCTCGAGGCTCTGGGGAATAAACTCATACAAATCCTTATATTCATGCCCAGAGCCTCGAGATGATGCCTTTTGTTTAGGACTGAATTTTAATATATCGGAAATGGTCTATTCGTTGGCTACCAGAGGCCAGTGAACCTCACAGGATGCCTTTTGGCAGCCTTCCGTCCTCCATATATCGGGCATTTAACCAGCCAGGAAAGGACTGAGCTCAACAACATGCTGGAGTTATCATTGCGTTCCAGAAAGCCGTCCACGATGGCATTAATAGCGAACACTTGTTTCAGTAATTTAACAACGACAGTTACTCTAAGTGTTTAAAACAAAGTCGAATCTTGTTTATAATTTTACGCCATAATCAAGAAAATTGCACTTATTTGAGATGGCTTGGCTCGACAGACATTGGAGTTTTCTAAAATTAATTTCAATAAAAAATTAAGTTAACAAACCAGGACATTTAAGGAGGCATTGACAATCTATCGAAGTAGGCTAAAGATAAACTGAAAAATGCGATTAGGCACTTAGGCGCACTACAAAATTCACAGACCCCCCTCTACTTTATGCAGCACCTGAAGCAATCCTGCGCGCTGGTGTCTTCGTGTTTGTATCTATTATTGTGCTCCTGTGTCGTGGTGTTTGTGTTTTGGTGTGTCTTATCTACTCGTGTCTATTTCTACTCTTGAGTGCGTGTGTTCAAGTGTCTACTTCTATTCTTGTCAGGGGCACCCAACGAGAATATAGTTCAAAACCACTTAAATATAGCATTGTTAAACGTATTTTAGTATTGAAACGGTAGATATAGGCATATTTTTATCCCCTAAAAATTTTTCATCTGTTCGGTTTCCTAGCTGAAAGTCTTGTGATCCAAAAATTAAAAGGATCAAAACTTACCTTTTCGAAAATTTCACCCAGAAAAAAGGAGCCCGAAAATTCTAGGTGACCTTTTTAGGTTAAAAATCCGTTAAAAATGGGCAATTGTACAAATTTTCAGATGTTCGAAAATCCTAGGAGAGGCAGGCAAGCAAGGCATTTTTCAACAAATGTTCCGAAAATTATAGGTCTGAAATCGCCTTCCGAACAGATATTTTCCGAAAATTGACGTTGGGTGCCCTTGTCTTGTGCGCCTGTTTCTTGGTGTTTGTATCTACTCTTGTGCACGCTGAACTTAGTCTTTGTGTCTACTCTTGCCTGCGCCAGAACTTAGTGTTTGTATCTACTCTTGGGCACGCTGGTCTTAGTGTTTGTGTCTATTCTTGCCTGCGCCTGAACTTAGTGTTTGTATCTACTCTTGCGCACGCTGGTCTCAGTGTTTGTGTTTATTCTTGCCTGAGCCTGAACTTAGTGTTTGTATCTACTCTTGGGCACGCTGGTCTTAGTGTTTGTGTCTATTCTTGCCTGCGCCTGAACTTAGTGTTTATGTCTATTCTTGCCTGAGCCTAAACTTAGTGTTTGTATCTACTCTTGTGCGCATGCATCCAAGTGCCTATTCCTATTCTTGTGCCCCTGTGTCTTAGGTGTTTGTGTCTTTTCTTGCCTGCGCCTTTTTATTAGTGTTTGTATCTACTCTTGGTCGCGTGTTTCCAAGTGTGTATTTCTATTATTGTGCGCCTGTGTCTTAGTGTTTGTGTCTTTTCTTGCCCGCTCCTGTCTTAGTGATTGTATCTACTCTTGTGCGCGTGTGTTCAAGTGTATTTCTATTCTTGTACGCCTGTGTCGTGGTGTTTGTGCCTATTCTTGCCTGCGCCTGTTTCTTAGTGTTTGTATTTACTCATATGTGCCTATATCTTAGTGAATTATCCGTTTTGCCTGCGTCTTAGTGCATACGTGAATGCTTTAATTTGCGCCTTTTCCTGTGTTTTGGTTACATTTATGCGCCCGTTTGTAAATGTCAGTTTTCGATGCTGTGGCACTTTCCTATTCCTTTAAATTGTCATAACCTTCTTAAATTTCCCATATTTACTTAAAATGTAAACCATACGATGTAATGACACCATTGAGCGATCTTCCAAGGCATTTTCAAGTCATATTTGTCTTCCAAAAATTTTAGCATAAATCGAGTTTACTTTGAACTGGAGCAAAATTGCGCATTCTTTGCGATCAAATTTCTCTTTTTAAACATGTTTGAACTAACTATTCCCCGGAGCGCAAATTCTAAAATCAGGAATTTCGATCGCTCAAAGTTGGAATGGTGGCTTAAAAGAAAACTGTGTTAAGATATTTTTAGTTTCTCTTATTTTAACATTGAAGAAGGAGCCTTCGGGCTGCCTTCGGGTTGCCTTCGGGTTGCCTTCGGGTTGCCTTCGGGTTGCCTTCGCCTTCTGTCGGCCTCCTCTCTTGTCTTGCCTATTTTAACATGCATTTCGAAAAAACAAAAAATGTATTATCTCCTCGTGATGAACTTGTTGTCTTTCGAATTTTTCCTTTTCTGCACCGTTTTTCGTGTTTCATCTCTTCATGCTCCGTTAGTCTTCTGTATTTTTCTCACCTCAGCTGACAAATAGTGACACAATCCAATGTGACAAGCTGATTCCACTTGTAAATTAAAAGCAATTCTATCACAAAGTAGCCGAGTTTATTCAAGTCGTTAAGCCACCATTAAAATATATCGCTATGATTTAAAAACTGCGCCTCTTAACTTTGTTGACTTCGCTCCTGGTTCCTCCTTGGGGTCTTCTCTATTGCGTATGCTATCCACTGTAGTGACTTCCTGAAATCGACAATTAGAAATAGGCAATTAATCAGATGAAATGAGTTAATATAAGAGGAAATGAATGAAATACTTTGAAAGAAATGAACTTCGTTATCTTTACCTTAAAACAACGATGTGGTTAATTGCAGTTTTTCTTTGCGTCTTATTCTTCTTGAGAATGAAAATTTCCTGTAAATGAAATAAACAGAACAAGTGATTAGTGTGAGAGTGTCTAAAATATGCGCGGATGAATTTCTGATAGTTTAAGCCGAATCTTCAATCCTTGAGTCATACTCCGAAGAAAATATTGCGAGATATGAAATCATGTATACAGAGGAAAAGGTTACAAGTAGAATCTGTACTTGCATAAACTATGAGATCAATATTCATAACGATACATCAGTTTAGCTTAGTCAAAATCCGATGATTTGTCCGATGTATTAGAGTTAATTGTAATTTTACACTTTATAAACCTAAACTTGCATATGCTACGAAAAATTTTAAACCAAAATTAAATTTCTCTAACAGTTTGGTGAGGCTTTTCAAATGCAGTCTCTCTAAATACGGATGAATTCTAAATTGTTCGAGCAAAGTTAAAAGCACGTGTAAACTTTCCTAACGTTTCTTTGCTGTGGTTGTCGTTAGGCAATAATCGAAGAAAAAAGATTTTCAATGCCGCTAATCCTTACCTTAAAGTTAAACATCGAAAAGTACTTGTTCCTCACCTTGGCAAAGTAAGCACGGCCATTTTGCATAGTTAAAATTACGCAGCTTAACTCCAACACATCATGACGCGGCAACGAAAAAAGAAATCTGGCAAACCTTGGAATTTGTCATGAATAATTGATTAGCCAATAGGAACCAATCATCGAAAATTGCGTCATGTATTGGAATAAGATCTTTCTGAACATATTGCGCATCCGAGCAGACCCAGGGGAACAAAATCGAATTATGAATAAAACTAGGCGCTCTTTCTTACCGTTTTCACTATTAAACTGTTTTCCCCATTTGCGTACATTTTCCACAGTCAAAGTGCATAAAATATATCCTATAAGCAATTTGACAACATTTTGTAGCAGAAAAAAAAGGTAAAAAACGCATCGGTTGGAATCGATTGGTATTCGATACCCGGTAAGTTTGAATTGGGCGGGCTTGCTCTAACCACTGAGCTAGTCCAACCGATGCTGAGAGACAAAGAAATTTTATCAATACAACTAGTTTGTCTAAATGACGTCAATACACGTTCTGCGCGCTCTTTCTTACCCGTTTTCACTATTAAACTGTTTTCCCCATTTGCGCACATTTTCCACTGTCAAAGTGCATAAAATATATCCTATAAGCAATTTGACAACATTTTGTAGCAGAAAAAAAAGATAAAAAAAGCATCGGTTGGAATCGATTGGAATTCGATACCCGGTAAGTTTGAATTGGGCGGGCTTGCTCTAACCACTGAGCTAGTCCAACCGATGCTAAGAGATACAAAAATTTTATCACTACAACTCGTTTTTCTTAATGACGTCAATACAGGTTGTTGCGCTGTTTCTTTCCCCTTTTTTACTATTAAAATGTTTTCTCCGTTTGCGCACATTTTACACAGTCAAAGTACATAAAGTATATCCTATAAACAATTTGACAGCATTTTTTAACAGAAAAAAAAGGTAAAAAAAAGCATCGGTTGGAATCGATTGGAATTCGATACCCGGTAAGTTTGAATTGGGCGGGCTTGCTCTAACCACTGAGCTAGTCCAACCGATGCTGAAAGATGGAGAATTTTTTTCAATACAACTAGTTTCTCTAAATGACGTCAATACAGGTTGTATGCACTCTTTCTTTCCCCTGACTTACTATTAAAATGTTTTCCCCGTTTGCGCACATTTTTCACAGTCAAAGTACATAAAGTATATCCTATAAGCAATTTGACAGCTTTTTTTAACAGAAAAAAGAGGTAAGAAAAAGCATCGGTTGGAATCCGATACCCGGTAAGTTTGAATTGGGCGGGCTTGCTCTAACCACTGAGGTAGTCCAACCGATGCTGAGAGATACAGAAATTTTTTCAATACAACTAGTTTCTCTAAATGACGTCAATACAGGTTGTATGCGCTCTTTCTTTCCCTTTTTTTACTATTAAAATGTTTTTCCCATTTGCGCACATTTTCCACAGTCAAAGTACATAAAATATAAATCTTATAAGCAATTTGACAGCACTTTTTAACAGAAAAAAAAGGTAAAAAAAGCATCGGTTGGAATCGATTGGAATTCGATACCCGGTAAGTTTGAATTGGGCGGGCTTGCTCTAACCACTGAGCTAGTCCAACCGATGCTGGGAAATACAGAAATTTTATCAATACAACTAGTTTCTCTAAATGACGTCAATACAGGTTGTATGCGCTTTTTTTTTTCCCATTTTTACCAGGAAATGTTTTTCCCATTTGTGCACATTGTTCATTGTTAAAGTACATAAAATATATACTATAAACAATTTGACAGCATTTTGTAGCAGAAAAAAAAAGTAAAAGAAGCATCGGTTGGAATCGATTGGAATTCGATACCCGGAAAGTTTGAATTGGGCGGGCTTGCTCTAACCACTGAGCTAGTCCAACCGATGCTGAATGAAAGAGAAATTTTATGAATACAACTAGTTTGTTTAAATGACGTCAATACAGGTCCTAGGCGCTCTTTCTTACCCGTTTTCACTGTTAAAATGATTTCACCATTTGCGCACATTTTCCACGGTTAAAGTACATAAAATATATCCTATAAGCAATTTGACAACATTGTGTAGCAGAAAAGAAGAGTAAAACAAAGCATCGGTTGGAATCGATTGGAATTCGATACCCGGTAAGTTTGAGTTGGGCGGGCTTGCTCTAACCACTAAGCTAGTCCAACCGATGCTGAGAGATACAGAAATTTTATCACTACAACTCGTTTTTCTTAATGACGTCAATACAGGTTGTTGCGCTCTTTCTTTCCCCTTTTTTACTATTAAAATGTTTTCTCCGTTTGCGCACATTTTACACAGTCAAAGTACATAAAGTATATCCTATAAACAATTTGACAGCATTTTTTAACAGAAAAAAAAGGTAAAAAACAGCATCGGTTGGAATCGATTGGAATTCGATACCCGGTAAGTTTGAATTGGGCGGGCTTGCTCTAACCACTGAGCTAGTCCAACCGATGCTGAAAGATACAGAAATTTTTTCAATACAACTAGTTTCTCTAAATGACGTCAATACAGGTTGTATGCACTCTTTCTTTCCCCTGACTTGCTATTAAAATGTTTTCCCCGTTTGCGCCTAATTTTTCACAGTCAAAGTACATAAAATATATCCTATAAGCAATTTGACAGCATTTTTTAACAGAAAAAAGAGGTAAGAAAAAGCATCGGTTGGAATCCGATACCCGGTAAGTTTGAATTGGGCGGACTTGCTCTAACCACTGAGCTAGTCCAACCGATGCTGGAAGATAGAGAAATGTTTTTAAATACAACTAGTTTCTCTAAATGACGTCAATACAGGTTGTATGCGCTCTTTCTTTCCCCTATTTTACTACTAAAATATTTTCCCCGTTCGCGCACATTTTTCACAGTCAAAGTACATAAAATATATTCTATAAGCAATTTGACAGCATTTTTTAACGGAAAAAAAAAGGTAAAAAAGAGCATCGGTTGGAATCGATTGGAATTCGATACCCGGTAAGTTTGAATTGGGCGGGCTTGCTCTAACCACTGAGCTAGTCCAACCGATGCCGAAAGATAGAGAAATTTTTTTAAATACAACTAGTTTCTCTAAATGACGTCAATACAGGTTGTATGCGCTCTTTCTTTCCCCTATTTTACTACTAAAATGTTTTCCCCGTTTGCGCACATTTTTCACAGTCAAAGTACATAAAATATATCCTATAAGCAATTTGACAGCATTTTTTAACAGAAAAAAGAGGTGAAAAAAAGCATCGGTTGGAATCGATTGGAATTCGATACCCGGTAAGTTTGAATTGGGCGGGCTTGCTCTAACCACTGAGCTAGTCCAACCGATGCTGAAAGATAGAGAAATTTTTTTAAATACAACTAGTTTCTCTAAATGACGTCAATACAGGTTGTATGCGCTCTTTCTTTCCCCTATTTTACTACTAAAATGTTTTCCCCGTTCGCGCACATTTTTCACAGTCAAAGTACATAAAATATATTCTATAAGCAATTTGACAGCACTTTTTAACAGAAAAAAAAGGTAAAAAAAGCATCGGTTGGAATCGATTGGAATTCGATACCCGGTAAGTTTGAATTGGGCGGACTTGCTCTAACCACTGAGCTAGTCCAACCGATGCTGAGAGATACAGAAATTTTTTCAATACAACTAGTTTCTCTAAATGACGTCAATACAGGTTGTATGCGCTCTTTCTTTCCCCTATTTTACTACTAAAATATTTTCCCCGTTCGCGCACATTTTTCACAGTCAAAGTACATAAAATATATTCTATAAGCAATTTGACAGCATTTTTTAACGGAAAAAAAAGGTAAAAAAAAGCATCGGTTGGATTCGATTGGAATTCGATACCCGGTAAGTTTGAATTGGGCGGGCTTGCTCTAACCACTGAGCTAGTCCAACCGATGCTGAGAGATACAGAATTTTTTTCAATACAACTAGTTTCTCTAAATGACGTCAATACAGGTCCTAGGCGCTCTTTCTTACCCGTTTTCACTGTTAAAATGTTTTCCCCATTTGCGCACATTTTCCACGGTTAAAGTACATAAAATATATCCTATAAGCAATTTGACAACATTTTGTAGCAGAAAAAAAAGGTAAAAAATGCATCGGTTGGAATCGATTGAAATTCGATACCCGGTAAGGTTGAATTGGGCGGGCTTGCTCTAACCACTGAGCTAGTCCAACCGTTGCTGAATGAAAGAGAAATTTTATCAATGCAACTAGTTTCTCTAAATGACGTCAATACAGGTTGTATGCGCTCTTTCTTTCCCCTTTTTTACTATTAAAATGTTGTTCCCATTTGCGCACATTTTCCACAGTCAAAGTACATAAAATATATCCTATAAGCAATTTGGCAGGGTTTTGTAGCAGAAAAAAAGGGTAAAAAAAGCATTGGTTGGAATCGATTGGAATTCGATACCCGGTAAGTTTGAATTGGGCGGGCTTGCTCTAACCACTGAGCTAGTCCAACCGATGCTGAGGGAAAGAGAAATTTTTTCAATACAACTAGTTTTTCTAAATGACGTCAATACAGGTTGTATGCGCTCTTTCTTTCCACATTTTTACTATTAAAATGTTTACCCCATTTGCGCACATTTTACACAGTCAAAGTACATAAAATATATTCTATAAGCAATTTGACAGCATAATTTAACGGAAAAAAAAGGTAAAAAAGAGCATCGGTTGGAATCGATTGGAATTCGATACCCGGTAAGTTTGAATTGGGCGGGCTTGCTCTAACCACTGAGCTAGTCCAACCGATGCTGAAAGATACAGAATTTTTTTCAATACAACTAGTTTCTCTAAATGACGTCAATACAGGTTGTATGCGCTCTTTCTTTCCCCTATTTTACTACTAAAATATTTTCCCCGTTCGCGCACATTTTTCACAGTCAAAGTACATAAAATATATTCTATAAGCAATTTGACAGCATTTTTTAACGGAAAAAAAAGGTAAAAAAAAGCATCGGTTGGATTCGATTGGAATTCGATACCCGGTAAGTTTGAATTGGGCGGGCTTGCTCTAACCACTGAGCTAGTCCAACCGATGCTGAGAGATACAGAATTTTTTTCAATACAACTAGTTTCTCTAAATGACGTCAATACAGGTCCTAGGCGCTCTTTCTTACCCGTTTTCACTGTTAAAATGTTTTCCCCATTTGCGCACATTTTCCACGGTTAAAGTACATAAAATATATCCTATAAGCAATTTGACAACATTTTGTAGCAGAAAAAAAAGGTAAAAAATGCATCGGTTGGAATCGATTGAAATTCGATACCCGGTAAGGTTGAATTGGGCGGGCTTGCTCTAACCACTGAGCTAGTCCAACCGTTGCTGAATGAAAGAGAAATTTTATCAATGCAACTAGTTTCTCTAAATGACGTCAATACAGGTTGTATGCGCTCTTTCTTTCCCCTTTTTTACTATTAAAATGTTGTTCCCATTTGCGCACATTTTCCACAGTCAAAGTACATAAAATATATCCTATAAGCAATTTGGCAGGGTTTTGTAGCAGAAAAAAAGGGTAAAAAAAGCATTGGTTGGAATCGATTGGAATTCGATACCCGGTAAGTTTGAATTGGGCGGGCTTGCTCTAACCACTGAGCTAGTCCAACCGATGCTGAGGGAAAGAGAAATTTTTTCAATACAACTAGTTTTTCTAAATGACGTCAATACAGGTTGTATGCGCTCTTTCTTTCCACATTTTTACTATTAAAATGTTTTCCCCATTTGCGCACATTTTACACAGTCAAAGTACATAAAATATATTCTATAAGCAATTTGACAGCATAATTTAACGGAAAAAAAAGGTAAAAAAGAGCATCGGTTGGAATCGATTGGAATTCGATACCCGGTAAGTTTGAATTGGGCGGGCTTGCTCTAACCACTGAGCTAGTCCAACCGATGCTGAAAGATACAGAATTTTTTTCAATACAACTAGTTTCTCTAAATGACGTCAATACAGGTCCTAGGCGCTCTTTCTTACCCGTTTTCACTGTTAAAATGCTTTCCCCATTTGCGCACATTTTCCACGGTTAAAGTACATAAAATATATCCTATAAGCAATTTGACAACATTTTGTAGCAGAAAAAAAAGGTAAAAAATGCATCGGTTGGAATCGATTGAAATTCGATACCCGGTAAGTTTGAATTGGGCGGGCTTGCTCTAACCACTGAGCTAGTCCAACCGATGCTGAATGAAAGAGAAATTTTATCAATGCAACGAGTTTGTGTGATTGACATCACAGCAGCTTTTAGGCACTCTTTCTTACATGATTTTATTACTAGCATGTCTTCCTCATTTGCGCAAATGTAGAGAGATCAAAGTATATAAGATACATCCTACGAATCAAGTTAACAACATTCGTTTGGTGAAAAAGACAACTCAACTCGGTTTCGATACCCTCTCAGTTTTGATTGGGCGGGCTTGCTCTAAGCAGTGAGCTGGTCCGAAGCGATGTTTCAATTAAGAGGAAATTTTCTATGCATTCAGTGCGTCTGATTTACATCACTTCATGTTGTAGGCGCTTTTTATTATACGTTTTCTGTACCAAATGTTTCCTTGATTTGCTGTTATTTTGTAAGCCAGTGACACACGGTTGATCATTTGTTGATCAACAAATGTTGCAGCTTGTGTGTCATTGGCTTAAGAACTGACATATCGAGCATAATAAGAGTATTCCTATGAGAAGTTCGTTGTTAACCAATGGAATAGCGCAAGCTGATGCTGATAGGAAACAGAATCTTAGATCTTAAATAGTGCTCACTCTGCTATGTTCTAACACACACAAAAACCCTACAAACCCACTCGCCTCTAGAACGGAACCATCGTTTATCTGCAGGAGCCTCCATCTTCCATATTAACGTTCTGAATCAACCCTTTTCCCGTATCTTTTTATTAATAGAAGCACCTTACACCTCTGAGTTGTTCTCGCTTTTAACTTGTCTTCACACAACCACATTTACATTGCTAAGTATCTTTTCTCCATTAGAGATAATTAGTATAAAAATCTGAGAAACACCACTGTCCTACCACGCGAGATGTTCTCTTCCGTTTGCTTGTGCTTAAGCTCCCTTTTGCAGTATCCATTGGATAGATTCATACAGCCTCTGAACAACTGAGGCCTGATTGAAATATAACATCAAGGTGGATCTCTAGAGTATTCGCGAATACCCTCACTACTGGGTGTGCGTTACAAAAGAAAACCTAACTAATTTCTCTCAAAGACTTATGAATATGGGTACCGATATAAAAAGGCTTATTTTTTGGGTGTCAATTTTTGGATTACGGCCGTTGCCATGGCAACATCACATCTTATGACGGCTAGTATGTTCCTACTTTTGGCCTAAATTCTTTAATATTTAGACTTTCCTTAGGTAAAATTTTTTTATTCTTTGCCACATTATAGTTAATGATATTATTGCCTGACATTTTGAAATGGTATAAAGTCAAGGTTGTTCAGACGGTTTTGTCAATATTCTGTAAACATATTCGATTAGCTCTGACAGATTTTAACATATATAGGGTATTTGATAGGAAACATATGTGGTTAGAACTGAGCCAATTTTGAAAAAAAATTACCGAAGGGAACGCGAGAAAATTAGCAGTCAATTTTACAGATCTGATCACGCAGACGTCACAAAAATCAGAAAAACACGCGCGAATTCAGGCTTTACGCGGCTTCTGGCTATAACCCAGCTTGCGCGCGGCCCTTAATCTCTAGGTAGCCTCCTTAAGCGGTGCCTATCGACACTTCGCTTGAAAGATAATTTATACACCTTTAAATATTCTTTTGTTTTTATTCAAATAAGCCCTTGATGGCTCGTTCTTAAGCTTAAAATTCAAAAGAATACTTTATCTTGAACGAGGCAACAAGGGCCAATTTGTATCCCCACAAATCAGCGGCCATTTTGGAATAAGGTGTATACCATCCCTACTTGAAATTTTATTTCTGAGAGGGGAGGGAGAGGGGGAAGTTTTGCCTCTTCTTCCTGAGAAGGCCTGAGAACGCAGGTTGCACAGCAGCTTTTCTTGGAAGTTTGCGCAAAAGGCAAATACAATAGATAAGAGCTAACAGGTAACCTACCCTTTGTCCGAAGTTTGTTTATCCGACTTTTCTTTGAAATTTCATGGAATTGTTCGATGTCCCCGTAGCTGATTTTTAACGTGACTACAATATAAAAATTAACGATGAAAGCGAACGACGTTTCGCAGTCCTCGCCATTTTCAAGTTCAAAATGACAAGAATAAAACCTTCAGAAACTATTAACACATTGAATAATTAATTGTGCAGTGCCACGTAAATAGTTTGGCGCTGATTGAATCCTATTGGGCGTTGAGGGAACATTTCATTTACCAAACAATCGAACTTATTGTCTCACTTCTTTAGGATGAAAAACAATTTGTCAAGGTCAATACAACGTGACTTGTGGGATGCAAGTTATTTCGGTTAAACACTAAAGCATTTACACCAGCACGTGGATAAACACATGAAACGTACCAGTCATCTTCCATTGACGAGCACTATAGAGACAAACAACGTCCCATCGGATTCAATCCGCGTCAAACTATTTGTGTCAATGCCTAATTATTCAATTGTTAATTGCTCCTGACAGTTTCTGAACTTGAAAACGCCGAAACGTAGTTCGCTTTTATCGCTAATTTTAAATTGCTTACGTATCACAAAACCTTTGCTTATTAGGACTACAATATAACCCGAAGATAATTCCTTAAGACAAAAGAGCAAGTCGTGAGTTGTCTTCGCGCTTTTGTTTATCTACATCTCGGTCAGTACTGTCGACGTTTTGCTGTTTGTACTCAGTTGTTTTATCCACCGTCCGTGGTCGTTGTGTTACACCTGTGTTTCATGCCTAGTTCAAGTCCGCAGTCCAAAATTCGGAGTCCATGATCCAGCCATTAAGACAAATTGAAGTGACCCTCGCAGTTGTCTGGACAATTTAAGCAATTGTTTCTGATAGAAACCTGAAAAATTCAGGCGGCTCCAACAGGATTCAAACCCATGACCTCTGGGATGCCTGTGCAATGCTTTACCAACTGAGCTATGAAACCAGTCAGTTGGGAACAGGTCAATGTGTTCCCTTGAAAAAGGAATTAATGAATGAACCAAATGTATATATATACAGATACCAAACTGTTGCAATGTGCATTGACTCAAATCAAAACCAGTGAATAGATACTTAACAAGTTCTGCGGTGATATTTGGACATACACACACACACACACACGTGTGGGAATCATTCAACACTTTTTCTCAGCAACACCAGGGGAATTATATGAAATCAGCCGGGTATTTGTTTCTCAGTCATACAATACAACCCGATAGAGCGACTTTCGCATGACCTTGAAAAAGTGTTCGCAATTTGTTTCACGGACCAATGTTTAGCAAGATTAAAACAAAGCTTCTCCTTATTCCCGCCAAGGAAACTCCTAATATGGACAGTAAAAAGTTCGATTGCCCAATCACATTACTGCACTTCAAATGACGTCAAAGCGAAATGCCGATCGCTTTCCAGAAAGTTCCATGGAGAGATGACGTTGTTTGCGTCCGCGTTCGCTAAGCCAATGAACATTCTCGCTCGTTTGTGTTTGTTCGACAAGCCAATCAAATGTTTTGCATTTTTGTTTACGTTCTGTTTTCACGTTTATTTTTCATGGTCATATGAAAGTCGCTGCATCGCGTGCATGGGAAACATGCGCACACATAGGCAACTGGTTGCTCGGCAACGGGCGACAGGACAACTGAGAAATCGGAGTCATTTGGCAAGATTAAAACTTACGACGTCCGTAAACACCGATCGGATGCTCTACGCCGGCATTGAAGCACTAGAACTCACTGGGGAGTTAGGTCGTTTATCTAGGTCGTGAATGGACAATGCATCCGCATCCCATCGTTAGCACGGGCGCATTACAAATTAATAGACCATATTCGTATTCCCAGTATTGGACTGGAACTAGCTTGCAATGGAGGCTAATGCGGGGGAATATATTGAAAAGAATTTGCATTTGAAAAGATTTCCCCGCATTAGCCTCCATTGCAAGCTAGTTCCAGTCCAATACTGAGAATACGAATATGGTCTATTACACATCACTAGTTGCATTTGAAAGTTTGTTAGTACAAGCCTTCGTAGAACCCGATGACCAGCGTTGGCATTGTTTGGTTATTTGTCGCCTTAAAAGGATCTGTTACTCTTTTTTTCAGTTTCGCTTGAAAAGTGGTTGAAAGTTTTTTCGCGCTTTGTCCCCCTTGGAAGTTTTTTTCCGTGCATCGCAATAGCTACACAATTTCCCGCTCCGTTAACGTCTTCATCAATATGCAATACCCCGCCGGCGCCTGGAACCGGCCGCATGTTCACTCGTCCTTGACAATGTGTTTTCTCGCTCTTAGAACCGGTTACCTCCCTCCTGCGCTTGCGGACAGTCCCACGTTATCCAACCCACTCAACCGGTTCCTTTTTCACCCCATTTTGGGCGCCTAAAAAGGGGATTTCCCGCGAATAGCAACGGGTACACATTTCGCTCCATTTTTCGTGCTTGGAACCAAGTTTTCCCGCTTCCTATAACAGGTTGTCTGTCTCTACCTTAAGGACTGATCTCATTCAACCCTGAGACTACTTTTAAATGCTTGGCACGAGTTTTCTTTCAATTAAGTTTATTTAAAACGCAAGCAGCGGTCATATAAAACGACACTAACGCGTTTGTCATGCCGTCCACGGGACAAATTACCAACAAGATTTCTGTACAACAAATGTTTCAATTAAAACGGACAATAGAGACCAATATTTTAAGTGTTCAATAGAGCTATTTCTATTTGTTTTCCCGGTGATATCAAGTTCCATGTCCAACGCCGGGGCCCAACGCCGGGCTATTAGGGATGCCCCAAGGGGTGAAAAAGCGAATTCCTAGGGGAAATAACAACCCAATGAGTTGTTATCTCTCAGTTTCTGACTGAGGTTGCCCTAAGCAACGGAAAAACTTTATTCCTTTATCAAATTCACGTTAGTCAATCGTCCTTTCGATAAAATTTCGTGGTTCATTGCTTTCGTGGCTTTCAGAAAGAGGCTACCGATTTCCATTCACAACCGAAGAATGGATCGGCGGGCTCAGCAGGTCAGCGTATTCTTGCAACGCTTCCCGTAAAGCACGCCGGACTTGCGTCGAGTTACAAACTGAACACTCCACAAGTTGAGGATAAAGCTCAATAACTTGATTCCAGATTCTTTGATCCACTGTAATTCAAACAAAAAGCAGGTTAAGATACTACAGATAGATATAAAAAACCTTTGAGAATTGTTTTGCCTTGCAAATGGGCAACTATGGCCAACAATTTTAACTGATTTGAGTGTAATGTGAAGTGCTAGTTTTGTGCCCCATATGAACCAATGTTTAACATCTCCAGTTCCTACGGCCTGCTCCCGTCTGACCTTGTAGCTCAGTCGGTAGAGCAGCGGTGATCTAACCCGAAGGTCGTGGGTTCAATTCCCTGGTCAGAGTTTTTCTCTGTCCTTGTGTGGGCCCATTTCCATTAGTAGGGCTAACGCTCACATGGTTCATATGGGGCACAAAACTAGCCCTTCACATTACACTCTAATCAAGAGTGAAGTCTGTTGAAATATAAGTGCTATACGGCCAACGTTTGTAAAAACGTAACCCTTCCTTATGGCCAACAATTGACAAATAAACAAATTCATAAGCTGTTTCATTTGACCAGAACCCCGATGTTGGTGCGGGCTTAAATGACGGAATAAGTCTCTCCGAGTTTTAATTCAAAAACCGGAAGCATGTCTTCTGTCTTTGGCGACAGAAAACGCCATCTCTTGTCTGCGACCAATTCGGCTGGGTGTAAACAGCCATTCGTTAAGCTAGCCACTAGTGAGTATACAACACATAATAATCTTTCCCCACCTTACCTGAAGAAAATTTTTACTACCATAACAAATGTACATTCATATAATCTTCGGAATTCAGAATCAAAATTTTACATCGCTAGACCGAAAACTGAGTTTGGAAAAGGCCGCTTGCACTACAGAGGATCTGTTCTATGGAACAGGATTCCCTCTGAAATGAGACATTTGTCTAGTCTAAGGGAATTCAAAACTTTCTTTCACGGGAAAGAATAGTTTTAATCATTTTATACTTCATACTTATAGGTAGTTTTACAGAGAGTTAATTGTGTATAAGCAGAAACCCATACGGGCTGAAACGTGTAACGGCCACTTGTGTGCTGGGAAACAAGCTTTTGAATATTCCAATTTGCTAAGTACCATATTTGGAACAACAAGAGCGAGGGGTTTCCAAATATGGTACTTAGCACTGAAACATTCAACCAATCAGTTCGCACTGAATATTCGGAAGCTGTGAACGCGCGTTACACGTTTCAACCCTTATGGGTTTCTGGTATAAGACGGTATAAGTAATATGATGTTACTAATATTCAATTATGTATTTTAGGTGATATTTTTATACGGCTCCTAGGAAGACCACTTTCATTGTCATACGATTTTGTGTCTAAATAGAGATTGATTGACATTACTCGTCGCATCTGGTTGGAATACGTCTTTCTGCCCCCTCCTCACTTGGCACGTGAAAACGCTGCCGTAACATATAGAGGAGCTCCGGGCGAGGAAGGCGCGCGTGGAACACCATGGGTAAGAAAATATGGAACCCATCTGTGCGAGAAAATTTTGCTTTGGTCAGCGTGCGACCGTACGTCCACCCTTCCAATATGACCAGTAACACGAGGCCATAACGAGGGCGCAACTTTAGAGCTCATCGAGGTCAGCTTTTTTTAAAAGTTGACTGCTGATCTGGTACTAGGCTATCGCAGGCTCAAGCCAGGTTAACTTATTGAAAGAATTCACTAATCCCACAATACACCAATTTTACCCCTCCCCAAGATCTGCATAGTCATTGTTTTCGACTTCTCTTGGAACATTTTCATGTCCCAAGAGAAATTGCAAACAATGGTTATGCAAACGTTTTGGGGGGTAATAGAGGTGTATTATGGGATTGTGCAAGTAGTGAATAAACAACCCGGGAGCTCCGCTTTTAGGCTTGGCTAAATCTCTATATTAGTTCTTTCCCGCCCTTTGGAATATCGACCCATTTTTTCACCTTAGGCAAAGCAAAATTATTTGCTTCGTTACTCAATACAGTCGAACGTTTTGGCGAAGGTCGTAAAGGTGGCAGCAAATAGTTACTTTCTCTTAAACTTGTAGTAGTTACTTACCAACAGAAGGCTTTTCCAGCACAGCTCTTTTTAAAGACGAAAGCAAGGTACTTATAGCTTTTATTACAAACGACATCTCTGCCATACGGGTCCTGTCAAATATGTATCAGTAAAACAAATATGAGAACTTAACAGATGGAAGAAACTCAACAAATACCTCGCTTATTGACTGGACAACCGACTGTTAAGTTTCGATAATTGAAAAGAATGACAAAATAAATAAACGAAGGAAAAGGAGCGTTAACCTTGGCAAGGGGCATTTGCCACTAAGCTTTTCATCCTCAACATATTTCGCTAAAACATCACTGCAACGCCTGAGGAGGGCATCAAGTGCCAACTCTGAAACCTTACCATCTGAAAAAAACAAAAACCCTGGTGATTTGAGATCTTTATTGAGTGCTTAAAATAAGTACTTTAAAGTTACAACAACAACCTTTATTTACCCTCAAATATTACAAATACAAATACAATTACAAATAATATTAGTAAATATTTAGAGGGTATTTAGCTGTACAATTACAATCATCATCATCATCATCATCACCATCGTCATCCTCATCGCCATCATTTACACCACCAACATCGTCATCATTATCACCACCACCATCGTCATCCTTATCGTCATCATTATCACCACCACCGTCATCATTATCGTCATCATTATCACTACCAACATCGTCATCATTATCACCACCGCCATCGTCATTTTTGTCGTCATCATTATCACCACCAACATCGTCATCCTTATCGTCATCATTATCACCACCACCATCGTCATCCTTGTCGTCATCATTATCACCACCAACATCGTCATCATTATCACCACCGCCATCGTCATTTTTGTCGTCATCATTATCACCACCACCGTCATCCTTATCGTCATCATTATCACCACCACCATCGTCATCCTTGTTGTCATCATTATCACCACCAACATCGTCATCATTATCACCACCACCATCGCCATCCTCATCGTCATCATTATCATCACCACACATATGTCCAGATATTCAGGTAATTAGATGCACTCGGATTTCAAGAAGCGTCCCTTTGCTCTTCTCCCCAACTTCAACATCACTCGTCTCCCGGAATACTATGTATTTATTGACTGAGTGGGAGGGCCGGAACGGAAAATATCTGGCCTGAAGTCATGGCATATGGACCGAGCGCCATGACCGAGGGCCAAATATTTTCCTGACCGGCCCGACCTAAACTCAGTCAATAAACATTTTATCATATAGGCTCTTTACACTATTCACTAGCACTCAGAAGATGAAGTTTGGACAAAATAAGTAACAAAAATTTGCATAGAAAATTAATCTTATATGTTGTTTGCATTTGCTTTTCTGGCTGTAAATAACTTGGATGTTTAAAAGCGACGTAATCCTCTATAATCGCATCACACGGAGCAGTACGTGTTGCTAGCAGGGCCGTACAGCTTTTCCCGGCCCTGTGTCACTACTGCGTGTGGCCCTCATACGGTGATTTTCCCAATAGTTTTACAATGAAAGCACAAGCGGGTCCGTACGGGCCGTATGATGAACAGTTTACGTCACGAAGTATCCCTCAAATGCTGCTTCTCAAGTAAGGACTAACTGTTGCATTTACCTTTAGATAAAAATGACGCTAACCTTGACCCTTGCCTTACTGTTTGAAATAGGTAGCAAAGGCTAATTAACAAATCGAAAGTGGTTCAGCGTTGTCTGTACTGTTATCGACAACGATATTCGTCATCACAGTGGTCAAAATGTTGTGGACTCACGAGGCGCAGCCAAGTGAGTCCACAACAAATTTTGACCACTGTGATGACGATTATCGTTGTCGATAAGAATACAGACAACGCTGAACCACTTTCGATTTGTTTTTTACCACAATATTCAACGCCAAAGAAAGTTTTTATTTCAGAGCGTGACCAAAATCATGACTCAAAGAAAGAGCAAGCGTTGTCTATAACTTTCTCGCAAAATGATTGGTTTATTTTCCAAAGTGAGCGTTCCTGATTGGCTATTACACTGCGTGACAAAGTGACGCGAGCATGACGCGTACAGCGTTGTCTAGACTTTCATCGACAACGGCAAATTAGCCAATCAGATTGCGAGATTACAAGCAATTGTGGTAAAAAGCCGTGTTCACACTCAACGTTGATTATGATCAACTGAAGTATGTTTCAGGCTATCATACTCCGTTCAATTTTATTCAATTAAATCTGTTCACATCCGCGAAAATTCAAATACAATAGTCTGCGTGAGAAAGAATGGCGCCGTACCGTGAGGCTGCCACGATTATCATCACCATGCTTGAGGCGAGAACAAAACCAAGAATAGCTTCCGAAAATAGAAGAAGACACCAAATAGCGATCAGAAGTTTCGTCTGCTCATATATATACCGCCACGTGTTCGCCATTCTGTTCAATTCCGCACTGTAATTACTTCAAACAACCCCCCTTGAGGTTGTTTGAAATTATTATAATCAAATCATAATCAAGCGCTGTAATTAGTTGATGTGAACCCATTTCATATTTAATTCGATTATAAGTCGATCATAATCGAGGCCTAATGTGAACACGGCTTTAGACTTAATTAAAGGGACAGTTCATGGGAACTTACCAGGCCGATCAACACGCTGAGCTTCTTCGGATGTTCCATTTACAAAAGAGAACTGCAACAGCGTTTCAAAGCAGGACTTTGCAAACTCTTCACGCAAGGGAAATCCGTTTGCATCCGTTCCTTCACGTATAAAAAAGCACAATTGGAAAGGAGTATAAAACGTGTCGCGCAGAGGATGTCAACGGCTAAGCTGCGTTTCATGATCAAGCACTACATTCGATCGCCACAGCCTCCTAATTTGATACAGAGTCAGAGTGCACCGCACTTTACACGAAATATCCCAAATATGCGTGACATTAGGAATACTCTCCCATGGCCTGACACCAATGGAAGTTCCACCGTACCTTTCTTTCAAAAACTCGGTTACGCACGCTATCAACAAAATGAGTGACACCTGTGACACGCCAAATTTGCGTGACAGTAGGTAACGTCCTGCCGAGCGTGATTCCAACCGTGCGTGACATGCTCATGACACGAGACACGAGTATTTTAAATGCTTGTGATCCCTAGAACACCAGAGGTCCCCAATGACTACAGTATCTACAGACAACTTCATTCTACTGGCCGTAATGACAT
>NC_090875.1:26705828-26740828 GCF_036669935.1 Montipora foliosa
GAGCCATTTTCATAGTCAAGTAAAGTCAGTTAGTCAATGTCACCCCAAAACAGCCCTTCTCAGAACTACATCCCCAAAACAGCCCTTCTCGGGACTACACAGGAGTAGGAGGAGGAGTAGGAGTAGGAGTAGGAGTAGGAGTAGGAGTAGTGGTAGTGGTAGTGGTAGTGGCAGTGGTAGTGGTAGTGGCAGTGGCAGTGGCAATGGCAGTGGTAGGGGTAGGGGTAGGGGTAGGGGTAGGGGTAGGGGTAGGGGTAGGGGTAGGGGTAGGGGTAGGGGTAGGGGTAGGGGTAGGGGTAGGGGTAGGGGTAGGGGTAGGGGTAGGGGTAGGGGTAGGGGTAGTGGTAGTGGTAGTGGTAGTGGTAGTGGTAGTAGTAGTAGTGGTAGTGGTAGTAGTAGTGGTGGTGGTAGTGGTAGTGGTAGTGGTAGTAGCAGTAGCAGTGGTGGTGGTAGTGGTAGTGGTAGTGGTAGTGGTAGTGGCAGTGGTAGTGGCAGTGGCAGTGGCAGTGGCAGTGGCAGTGGCAGTGGCAGTGGTAGTGGTAGTGGCAGTGGTAGGGGTAGGGGTAGGGGTAGGGGTAGGGGTAGGGGTAGGGATAGGGGTAGGGGTAGTGGTATTGGTAGTACACTGATACACTGAACCGGATGATCGTTACATGGGGGTGGGGTAAACCCGCCTTTTCATATAAACTCTTATTTTTTCAGCCTGGCGTTTACATGATAGCCGGTTAGGGTTTAGCCGTGGCGGGTTCGCATTTTGCCATGTAAACGCTTGAAGGTGGGGTAACGCGCCAAACCGGGGTCGGCTTCTTGTCACGATATACTGCCTTTGGCGGAAGCGTTGCAGCATTAAAAATGACAATAAGAACTCTACAGCACTGAAAAGTTGAAGCAAGAAAAGCTAGTGAGAGTAAAGGAGCAGTGACCACCAAAATGCATCCTTCGCCCGCCATTTTGCCTGTTTACGTACTCAGCGACCACGCAGTAGCCTCGAGAAAGGTGACCCGGGACCCCGGGGTAATAAGATTGCATATAATCGCGACCTATTTTTTCGACCCCACCTACATGTGAACAGGCCCTAAGTACGACATTAGACTTTGTTCGTCCTTTCTCATTGGTCAAACAAACTCTTCTGAATAAGGTTTACGATGCTCAGTTGAAACTCACTTTAGAAACAACGACGCGGGCAGGACTCGGTGACAAAGTTTTTCTTCGAAACTTCATGTGAACACTGAAGTCTTAAGTCTTCAAGCTAAAAAGTGTCGCAAGATTTAATCGCATTCCCCAGGCCAATTCTTATCTTAAGGTCCTCAGTGCAGAGAGTTTCGGGAAGTACCAGCAATCTGCTTAATAGACATTTCCAAGAATAACCTACTCTTTCCATGGAAAGGAAACAAAGCTTGGACAGTTACCTGCCAGAGCACTGTATACCAGGTGACATTCTCCAATAACGAACCATGTGCGTTGATAGTAGAGAATAAAGTTTGTCCCGCGCTTTTCCTAACCGCAGGTCGAGGATCAACACATAATTCACCAAGCTTGGCATACAAACACATCCACTGACGGTCAGGGGGAGGTACGGGTTTGTCATATTTGTTCCCAACATTGCCACCATCATAAGCAGCGGTATCGTCCTGCTCCAGTGCAGCATTGATCTTCTCTCGGTGTTGTGACAGGAAGTCGGAAATATTCCACTAAAAAGAAGGAACATTGAAGGGGAAACCGTGAAGGGTGACACATAAACTATATCAAGTCCTTTGCATAAGCGAATCTAAAAAGTGATTTTAAGACCACATGGTACGCAGATTGCGTGCCGTAACTCATTAGCATAGAGTGGTTTTCAATTGTGTCGAAAGTAATAAGCGAATTGGTTTGGTTTTGCATTAGAGCGATTTTCAATTGAGTGTCGTAAAACCAAAGTAATTACTTTGGCAAATCAAAAAGGAAGGAGACAATCCAGTAAACCAATCAAGACTCGAAGTAATTACACGTAAGCCGACACAAAGCGCGGGAAAATGTGCACGCGCAAGCCACGATTGGTTTTGCTTTCACTTTTGATTGGTTGAAAAAGTGGCGCGAGAACTTTGAACCAATCACTGAGTGAAGTAATCATAAACCAAAGCAATTCGCTAATTACGTTCGACACTCAATTGAAAACCACCCTACCTCACTCAGTGATTGGCTCAAGGTCCTCGCGCCATTTTTTTCAACCAATAAGAAGTGGAACCACATTTCCCGCGCTTTGTGTCGGCTAAGTGGAATTACTTCGAGTTTTAATTGGTTTACTAGATTGTTTCCGTCCTTTTTGATTGGCCAAAGTAATTATTTTGGTTTTGGTTTTACGGCACTCGATTGAAACTCGCTCTGTCAACGGTTTTAAGCAACTTATTCACGTGACTCACCAGCAGGCCAATAGCTGTTAAGCTTATGTTGAACTCCTGCGGCTGCAGACCAAATTTTCCCGCCACGTCAACAACTACCTTGATACACGAGCAAGGCATCAAGGGAAGAAAATCCGTCACAACCAGCTGCAAGCTTTGAAATGCAACGCGAATCAGGCCTTCACTGGAACACATAAAATAGGGATTAATAGTTTAATATCATCGTTTATCAAAGATGTAACCACCAGAGGATGGAAACTTCGCATTTTAATGTTAACTCCAGACGAAGACGTCACATAATGAAACATGGCCTGATATCTTACCCCTGTTGGTTCGTAGCTGCTCCAATAACACCCAAAACACACAGCCAGCCTTGACCCAGATTTTGACCAGTAGAGTGAAGAATCTGACCACGGAGAAAAAACATTAAACGTTAACTTCGAAATGTGGTCCACATTTGGTCTTCCTTCCATAAGAAGAGCTAACCGCGGAGCAAGCCGGAACCGTAACACGACACAATAATTATTATTCAAAAATGGCGCCGGGCGCCAGAAAAATTTAACCAGTGATTCCGAAATTCATTTGTTTGGGATACAAATACTTTGGAAAAAAATATCGAACAAGTTTGATTGTAAATGTTATTTTCCGTACACTGAAGTAATAATGATTTTTGTTGGGGTGGAGTACATATCATATATAAATCTTTTTACCTGGAGAACACATTCCAGTTGCTTATATCGAATATCAGGAAACATTACAGCTGACATTTCTTGTAGCGGACTCAACAGCATGGATTGCAATTGCTGTGAAAATAGAGACAAAAAAAATCACTACTGAGTACAGAAGGCGAAACGACCCAAGGACCAGAAATCATGTATGCACAAGATTCAGCCATTAGGGCCGTTTATACGACAGAAAATAAGCCGCGGCTTACTCTGGCCGCGGCGTACATAACACGCGAAAGGAACTATTTATACGAGTATAAACTCCAAGGCCAGGATAAGCCGCGGCTTGAGGAAGCCGTGAACGTAGATTTTGTACCATTTATACGGGGTGTTAGCGTCTTGTGTAAGCCGCGGCTTATTTTTTCTCGTATAAACGGCCCTATTGTGTTATTCTGTGACCAGTTCTCTTTTGGTATAAACGTTACTTTGCTGTTTATTCCGCAATTCATAATACTATGAACAAAATGGAGAGAGTAAAATTCACTCAAGGAAAACCAAGCGATAAACAAATACGATTAAATCCAAGAAATCAATTGAAATGTTTTTCTAAAAAAAAAAAAAATTGAAATGTTGGTTTTTGATGAGACTGAGGAAACCGAATTGTATGTAACTTCAGCTTGCCTATTTCTGTACTTCTGTGTGAACATCACTTTGCAGCCGTGCGCTTCTCTGTGTACTTCGCTTTTTTTTAAGTGTAGACTGGAAGACATATCGTAACATCGACGTACTTTGAGTCCGCGCCAGTGAAAAACGCGATTGCGAACGCTGACCCTTGATCTCGGTAAAATTTTAATTATATTCAAATACCAAACTTTCCTTGTAACCCAGGCTTTAAATCACAAATCACTTACCAGGTCTTGCTTGAGTGGTGGATTGTGATCATGCGTCAAAGCTGAACGAACCAATGTGGTGACAGCTTCTGCTCCCCATTCACGCATTTTACTATGAGGGTGTTGACAAACCTTACGAGATTCAAATTTTTAATCAAGAAATGTCTACTTGGAAAGTTGTTGAACATACATACGTCGGCACAAATGCAACCTTTTCATGTACTTAAACGTTTGACTCCCAAGAGTGATCGGGATGTAAATTCTCTTCACAATTTCAATGAAATGTCATTCAGACAGGTTTTGAGAATTAAGATTATTATCAGATTAACAGGTGTGATCTTGATGTAACACCAAATTCTCATGACTACCCAAAAAAGATCTCTATGGCACTAGTTGGGAGAATGAACGATTCGATCGTGGGAATGAAAGGGTAAAAAGGTGCGCAAACGTTTAGATGCCTTTTCAAGCAATTTTCACGAGTTTTGAATAGGAATGGGCGATCTGATTGGTAACTACAACAAAATGGAGCTACTTTTCTTTATGAGTAAATCGAACCAAAACCACCCGCGTTTCCCTCGATTAGCACAATCTTAAATTAACAGGCCTTTTGCAACAAACGATCACATGGTACAAAATCCGCCATGCTGGAGGGCAAGCTCATTATTATTTCCCCACTGGGACATTAAAACAAAGGCAAGTCAAGCTTGACTGGTTCAGGTCTCTTTGTTTTAATGTCCCAGTGGGAGAATAATAATGAGCTTGCCCTCCAGCATGGCGGATTTTGTACCATGTGATCGTTTGTTGCAACAGGCCTATTGATCCAAGTTCTGATTGGTTTGAATTGTCCATGACTGCATGCTGCCACTGGAACTTTCCCGCGCTTTCCGCCGGCTGCTGGTATTTCCCTCTGGTTCTTATTGGTTTGTTTGTTTGTCACATGGTTTCCTGCACCGGCTTTAACCGATTTGAATTCAGATAGGTCACATAAGCCCTCGCTTTACGCTCTAAATTTTACAAATAAGCAAGTCAACAACATTGTCATACAAAAATTAATGCGTATTTCCGAAGATCCTACCTCTAAGAGATGAGCCGTCAAGGGTTTCCACAATACACGAGCACGGTGAAGATTATTTAAGCCCGTTTCCAAAAGCTTGGCAACAGCAAAAAGAGACGGTTCCTGGGAATAACCAGAAATATCGTAGGAAATAATTCCTGGATGGAAGGACCAACTTGAATAGAAACGGCAAGTTTGATAAGAAAGCTTATGGTGCTGTGGAGATGGGGATTAAAGCAATACATTGGGTACGATATAAAATTATGTTGATAAGGTTCTATGGTCGTAGGTTATCGATTCAAAAGCTAACGTTCCAGAAAAGCCCTTAATTTTGACAAAGCCGAAAACTTTTCCAGAAATTATGTTATGAAATATTGTTTATACCCGGTGATGTGTTAAGTTTGGAGCCCGCGGGCTGTATACAGTAAAGAACAATTTATATCTTAACACAAAGGAGGGATCCCTTTATATCTTCAAATGTTGGCCATGTGACAACTGTATTTCAACAGCATTAATTATTGGAGTGTAACTTGAAGTGCTGCTATGTTTTCCCGGTGAACCAACCGAGCATTCGCCTTAGTAATGGAAATGGGGACCACACAAGGGAAATACTCTTAGAAACTCTACAGACAGGGGGTAAACATAACAGCGGTAAAGTTACACTCCAATTGTTAATTCTGTTCATTATATTGACACAGCAACGCTAAGAAACCAAACTGGAAAGGAGAAGACCGGCTGACTATTTACGAATCGTGTCGGAGGTCAATTCGGGACCACCTATGACAAATCGAATCGGTGTTCTGAGCGGGATTTCACCTGAGCCACCCATATAAAAATTAAGCGTCTTAATACACGCCGCTATCCGAAACAAGGCAAACGTGGCTACCATTTCTAACCTTATTACTCTGTGCTTGCTCCATTGATGTGGTAGACAATCTGCACAAGGCATCGACCAGATGATGAAGCGCCACGTCATCCAGATACCTGGCAGAGAAAGGGAGAAAAGAATCACAAAGCTTGAAAAACCAGGAAATAGAAGGGCTTGTTTTTCGCTGTCGGTCCGTTCGGTGATTGGTAAGCAAAGTTATGCCCACTTAAAACAGCCTTACGTTCATTTTCCCGCGCTCACCTCAAACCTCCACTTTCGTTCATTGCTGATTGTCATTGGTTGTTGGTATTGCTTGTTAATCTGATTTCACTGATTGGCCAAAAACATTCCGCTTCTGTCTCGACCAATCAAAGATCACAAGACCAAAACAGCTTGTGACTTGCTTCCACGCGTTTTCCCGCGCTTCAACTCTGACTAATTAATTTATTCCCTCGTTCTTTCCCGCGCGTTTTTTTTTAATCACGCACTTAGTTCCGGCTTTATGAAGTGGCCTCGAGCTCTGAGACCTGATTGGTTCGTTTCATTATTTTCTCGATGTAGGCACCGCACCGGCTTCATGAATCACACTTTTGAGCTCTGATTGGTCAATTTGATTGGCTGCGTCTCATGCAATTTCTTACAGATAACGCACCGGTTTCGGTGTTACGAAAAAATGGAAGACTAGCAAAAAAAAAACCAGCATATACGTAAAGCGCTCAACGCACCTCGAGGTTTCAAAAAGCCTTGATAAAATAGCAGCTAACACAGGAAGTTCAGCCATCATCGCTTGAGTTATAACCTAACAACGATAAAACCAAACAGATTGTTAAAATTCTTCCATGGAAGTTTTTATCTTTCAAGAGACTTTTCTTCTCACTAGCTTTTGCTTATTTTCATAGTAACACGCCCGCATTGTATTACATGTATTGAACTTGGAAGAATGCTGACACCGTTTTCAGGCTAAATTCGCCGAAAAAGGAACCATTAGCCTACAACCGTGAAAAAAAAATTCGTTGGGACAGTCATGCATAACTCGTAATCATCGATGATTTCAGAATTACTTTCAAAAGCGGTGCCACATATAAAACTCTGCTGAATTCCCCCTTCCCCCTCCCTGAAAAAAACTACGGGTTCATGTTTATAACATTGTGAGTGGGGTGGGAGAAGAAGTTTGAATCCGCGCGACTGTTTGCTTCAAGCGCTAATATGTCCAAGAATTTTGTCCATGATTGTAGGCTAAATATATATGTGTTATTTACCAGCTGGGAGGTCCGTATAACGAAAAACTGTGACCGAGGTCTTGAAAATGCCGCCCGAGGCCGCAGGTCGAGGGTCGCTTTTTCAAGACCGAGGTCACAGTTTTTCGCTGTACGGACCGACCCTTAGCTGGTAAATAAAGTATTTAATTTTTTCCTCTCTCTCTCTCTGCCTCTCTGAAATCACTTTTTTAATTGTTGACTCGCACCGCGCTTGATAGCGAATGCAGTAAGCGACTTACAAACTGAACGTTTCAAACGGAAATATTTTTGATTAAATTCCATTTCCACGCCTCTTGTCTAATAAAAATCTGTTTTGAAACACTTACTTCTGTATGTCAACGGATTCGGTGTCAAAGAAGGGAAATTTAAGGTCATTACACAAGCTCACGCAACCAGGGCTAGGATTCCTCCCGGCTTGACGGGCAAAGATAGAAAAATACCGCCCGTTCCCAGAGCCAATCAGATCGCAGTATTCGCAGAATTCCACCCGCTCGCGCACTGAGAAAAAAATAAATACCTCTTACTGACCGAGTTCGAGGTCCGTACTGTAAGTTACGGACCGAGTTTTTTACCGTTGATTTATGGGCCAAGCGCAAAGCGTGCGAGCCATATATTAACGGCAAAAAAACGAGGGATCCGTAACTTACAGTACGGACCGAGAAAACGAGGTTAGTAAGATATTTATTATATCTCTGGGGTTCATCCGGCGCGCGCGGGCAAAGAAACTAGTCGAAGTCAAGCGAAAGGTTCAACTGCCACAATGATTGCCGTGTCAAAATCCGAAAAACTAAATCTTCTTGGCTGTTTGAAACAGTTGCTTGCAAGATTCAAACAGTTTTACAAGTTTATGTAACAGAAACGACATGAAAAACTTGCTAGGGAATGTTTTATCGAAATTTTAAATTTAGCGGGCTGTACAGTAGCCTGCGAACGCAGACGTATTTCCGGCGGTCGTTTACCGCCAGAAATACGTCTGCGTTGGCAGGCTAGCTGTACAGCGGGCTGTACTGTAGAATACGACCCGCTAATTTAGCCAATCACAGCGCGCGTACTATCTGAGAGATATAATAGGAGACAATAGTTTAAGATGATTGGATCATATAAAACAAGAAAAGTCAACTTACGTTTTCAGACGACAAAAAACCTTTTTGACAAATGTTCTTACCAAGTTAGGTGCTTCGCTCGTAGGTATTGCCTTTAATGTCCCTCCCGCGGATGGTTTCAGACCCAGTATCCAAGTGAGATGCTGAAAGAAAGAAAAAAATTAACATACCGATCTTTCGATTGCGAGGGCCGAATCATATTTTAAAACTCGTCAGAAATAGTTGGTCTGTAAAAATGCCTTGACTTTAGCAAAGGATATGTACAAAGTAAGCTTCATGTTATGAGTTCCGATGGAGTTCTATTTTCTCAGTGAGCAATTCTATTTTTTAACCCAGCCTTGTAGGGAGAAGTTTCTAGTGTTCACAAGCTCACCTGTAATGTGGTCAGAACCATGTGCCATGCAGTACCCAAGATGCCACCGTGGCAGTGCGCAAGACTCAACAACGAGCGCATACACTGAATATTCTTTGCTGTTAACTGAAAGAAAGCAAAATCCCTTGAAATACTCTTCGCCTGTACAAAAAGGAAAACCGCCATAGAGCAATACCTCTTGTGGCGTTTGCAAATCTGCAAAAAGGTGGTTCCATAAAGGCGATGTTACACGAGCCGATTTTTAACGCAACATTGTTGCGTTAAAAGTTGTCTCGTGTAACATGGCACACAGGGCGATTTTTAACGCCGCATGTTACATGTTTTTGAATCGCTTTTAAAACGCTTGCCGAATTTTGTTGGAGTTGGTGCGTGTAGCACCCCCGCTGTTGACTTTTAACGCAACATCGTACTAGAATGCACCACGGAGAACAGAAATAAGTCACGTCGACAGTCACGTCAACAGCGTCCGCCATATTTTTCGCCTGAGAATTGTCGCGCAGGAGCCTGGGCTCAAATGTTCAATGTTGCGAGCAATGTTGTGTTTAAAATCGACTCGTGTAACATATCGTTGCCGCAACAAAGTTGCGTTTAAAAGTTGTCTCGTGTAACATGGATTAAAAATCGGTGTTAAAAATTGGCTCGTGTAACAACACCATAAAACTGTGCTAGGAACTGTCTTTCTGTGGTTTTCTTTTTAACCCTACTACGCGCAGTACTATTAGTTGTTGGTATTTTGATCATTCGTGGAATAGAAATCTCTGGACAAGGGGTCACTCGACATCTTTCCACACAACACTCTGCACAATAGGCCATTTCTGAGTTCAAGTCCGCCTACTCTTCAAAGCGAGTCTAAGTGCGAAGTTTTTGTGATGTTAATTAGTTCTACGTTACATATCAATGAAAACTAATTTTCATACGAAAAACTTCGCACTCAGACTCGTTTTGAAAAGGAGGCAGACATCAATATTTTTCAGTTTTCAGTCACGTGATCAGTAACCTTGTTTTTCCACCTAAACAAAAGAAAACATTGGCGTGATAATTGGCCTTTCCGAAATTCAGCAGGGAACTGGGGCGAGTTTCAAGTTTTAACTAATCGATAAACTGACACTACCACATGAAAGATCATGTTGAGATTGGTCATTTGGCCAAGTATGGTGCTTTTAGGGTGAACAGAGACCAAGTTATGGACCTTGAAACATGGTTCAAAATCCATACAAACGTCTCTAATTTTGACAAAGCGTCCCCCAAAACCATATAAACTCTAATTTTTTTTTATCAGTTTAGTGACAACTGTAAAATCCCGTCATGTACCTACAATTTGAAAGAAGCTGCGATGAAAATCGCTATGTTTGCCCATTTTAAAGAGTATCACGGAAATCATAAAACTTTTAAGAGTTTATATGGTTTGGGGGAAGCTGTATCAAAATTAGAGACGCCTGTATGGATTTTGAACCATGTTTCAAGGTCCATAACTTGGTCTCTGTTCGCCCTAAAAGCACCATACTTGGCCTAATGACCAATCTCAACATGATCTTTCATGTGGTAGTGTCAGTTTATCGATTAGTTGAAAATTGAAACTCGCCCCAGTTCCCTGCTGAATTTCGGAAAGGCCAATAGAGCTCAATTCCAGAAGGATTAGTTGGGGACAACAACATGGCCGCTGTGACGTCAAATGGCAACACCCTATACTCTTAAAAATAGAAGAGTAACCAGGTTTTGGAAACATATTCATGTAAAAAGGTGTTCTGTGGTTAAGAAAAATTTTAAAAAGTAAGCTTTCGGCTTCCATACTAAAGCCTTTAAAAACTAAGATGTAAATGCGCGAGATGAAAATATATACAGAATCATGGAAGTGTGAAAAAATTGTAAAAATGGTAAAAGGGGGAAAAAAAGCGCTAATCTAAAAGAACAGAGTATTAATTCCCTGCGCCGATTGTTCCTGGAGCTACATTGGTGACACTGGAAGGTGTTTTTCAACGAGAAAAGAGGAACACACTTGAAATGTAAATATATGTAAAACTGGCTCTAACATTGCAGCTCATGCTTCGCGTAACAATCATTCTATGGACTTCCACTTCCGCATTCGAAAAACTTTGGAATCTTGACACACCGCTAACACTAATGAGGCAGACAATACCTCCAAGCCTTTGCCAAAACAATACTCTATTCTTTTAGATTAGCGCATTCTTTCCCATTTACAGTTTTTACAATTTGTTTCCCACTTCCATTCTGTATATATTTCCATCTCGCGCATTTACATCTTAGGACACTTTCCATTTAGCAGAACTGACCAGCCAGACAAGGTATTTAGAAGGACTAACTCTACTACGTCTTCAAATTGACACACTTCGAGGATGAAATATACTCCCCCAGAAACGTGCGAGGGATTATCATGCAATTGTTCCTTCAAATTGTTGCATTTTCTTTGCAAACTGACTGGTCTGGCTGGCCAGTTCTGACAAAAGGAAAGCGCCCTTAGTTTTTAAAGGCTTTAGTCTGGAAGCTGAAAGCTTACGTTTTTCAAATTTTCCTAACCAGAGAACGCTTTTTGATATGAATATGACTCTATACTCTGGCTAGCATAATTTGGCATCACTTCACCCTTTGACTCTAACGATTGATCATTGTGCAACTTCACCTTACATTTTCACTACAAAATTAGGCAGACAAGTATTGAGAATGAAGACTGTTATCAACCAAGGGGCAGAAACTTGATATAGCACTAAATTCTCATAGCTACGCAACAAAGAAATCTATGGTACCAGTAAGAAGAATGAACGCCTTAATAGATCACAGGAATGAATGGGTAAACTGATTGTTCCATGCATGACTGAGTTGGCTTACAGAGCCCTTTTTGATTTACTTACAGACACAGGACCATGACTAGAGCCAAGTGGGATCCCTGTGACAACAGCACCAAATCCTGTCTCTCCAGAGATAGACCTTCCCAGGCCCTTGTGCTCTCCTAGTGATTCTGAAGTGCCTTGGGATCCACTTGTTGGAATCTTAACGTATGACACCTGGGCGGTACCAGAGTGGGGGTTTAGTACCGTCAGGGTGTAGTGTGGGGGCAAGGCGGCTTTGCAGAGTGAAGTAATAAAAGCATCTCTTGGTGTTGTTAGATTCACAATGCCACAAACATTAGCATACAGCTGATAAGATTTAAGGATAGATTCTGTGGCAGTTTCGTCATTACTGTGAAACAAAAGACAATTCAAGTTAACCTTCACTTTTACCTTAAATTTTATGAGGGTGAACCATTTACACTTTACAATAGGCCATTTTCGAAATATCAATATTCAGTTTGATAGTGAGGCAGTGAGGACAAAAACAATAGAAACACGTTGCAATGAATGGGAGAAAATATTTGCATATCATCCACTTTGCTTTGTCTTTGTCCACTAAACCTCTCTTTTAAGCTGAATTTTAATAATCGAAAAAGGCCTATTTCCTAACATCCGACTTAAACAATGGCACAAGTACAGGCAAACAACAATACTCCATGCCCTACTGTTTCTAAACACTGTGTGGGTTTCTTTATGTCACACCATAACCATAACCATAACCATGTCACACCATAACCATAATTTACGAGCGAAGGTTTTGAGACAGTCTATGATAATGTTTCCATATCTGAGAAGACCAGAAAGCCGAAAACCACTTGCAGATGTGATTTCAAAGGAACTACCGGTACTTTCTCTAGGCCATTTGAAGACCCTGAGTGTTGGTCTGCCAAGGAACTGAACCAGTGACTTCCCTCTTAGCAGACTGGTGCCTTTCCCAACAAGGTCATCCAGGTTGCAGAAACCATAGAGTTTTTCAGAGCATCAAGCCAGAGAGGGGAGGGTAGTTGGTTCAAATCCCATTCAAGATTTGAACTTCTCCGAGCTCCATTGTCTCACGACACTATATTTTAAACAACATTTGTTAATTTGCTAAAACATTTTAATGTTCTAGCAAAAACAATGTGCACAAAGAATTCAATCAGAATGATCGTTTGTGACAATTAAGAAGTATTGGGAAACTTAATACCTGGCTTCTAAAAGCAATGATAATGATGCTAATATGCCACACCAAGAAGCCAGCACCATCTCCTGAAATAAGTCTGGAGTGTTTGCTCCTAAAAGATAACAAGAAATATAAATTATTGGAACCTGGTCATCAAATTTTAACAAACTTTTCTCATTGCCTTCTCAATGGATATTTGTAAAGTGTAATTTTTGACAATTTAAGCAGATATGGTTACCATAATAGTAGTTTGCATTGTGGGTAGTACAACCACCAGAATGCCAATCAAAATTAATATGAGAATTGTTTATAACAGGTTGAGAAACATTCTTTTTCGGTCTAAAGGCCTTTTTGTGCTCAGGCAGTCAACGCAGTCGCAACATCTGATCTTCTAAACTGCCCCTGATCTCTCATCAGGTTCATTTTTCCCTTCCCATTCGTTTGAAGTGATATACTGAGAAACAACAAAGCTGTAGGGCTCTGGTGTGGGATCAGTGTGATGGTTGTTGCAAGGACAGGTGCCCTTTTAAAGTTGGCGGCATTTCTTTAAGTGCTGCTGTAACTGAATGTTATGTGAAAACGAACACACAAAGATTAATCAAGGATTTCATGACACTTAATCAGTTCCCTTGAAGGACTGGTATACATATTTTGCTACAGTGATCGTATCACACATTATAGTTCACCACTAAATTTTCTCCGATTCTTATTGATTTAAATTGATCACGTGACGCGATAGTGTTCGTCCGCGGAGAGACACTATCAGCCCATAGTGCCCATCAGAGGAAAATACCCGGATGGATAGTAGTCGTCAGCTGAAAATACCTCTGTAAACAAGCGGCCTTATGGAAAATAAACAATCAAAATTGTATTAAGAGGGTTTTTGTTTGTTTTCTTTTTCAAATTTTACATTGGCTGACACGGCTTTCGTCTAATAAAGTTGAAAATAATTCAACATGATTTTTGATATTTGCCCTCAAAGCTTCGCTTCTCGGGCAAATATTTGTTTTAAGAACATCAAATTTCCGCGGGGCGACTATCAGCCGATAGTTCCTCTACAAAAACACTCTATTGTTTAAATAATATTCAGAAGTTGGGAATCCTTGAGTATGACTTGACTACCCACCATTCTCACTATCAGCTCCTTCATTAGCAGCAGCTCTTATTGTTTCAGTGCCGACACCTGTGTCATTTCCTGTTCTTGTTACTTGGGGTTCAATCCAGCCCCCAACAGACTCAGCACTTGATTCACTGTTTTCTTGAATAAGCACATCAAGGCTTTTGACAATCTCCAACAAACAGGCAAAGGCAATGGAGAGAGTGTATCCCTCCGGGATTGTTGAATATTCTGGTCTTTCCAACTGTTCCAAGCTATATTAAGAAAAATGAACTAAACTTAATGACTTAAATTCTAGACTTACATGTCCAAAGCTTAAACCTCTTCTCTAACAGTAAGCAAAAGCCAGCAGGGGTGTCCAGAAATGCATGCAGCCACAAAGCTTGCAAAGTTTTAATCAGTGGGCAAGCCAGCATTACTTCATGACCTGAGGGAGGGCTACTTGTATTTCTGCCAAAGTTTGAAGTCCTAATTATGAACCAGTAACTTGAAAGCTTTAAATCTGATCTTGTCTTTTAAAAATAATAATATTAACAATTCACTCTTTTTTGTAATATGAAACCAAGGCAAAGTTAATAATGAACTAATGGTAACACAAGTTAATAACCAACGCAGTCTTCCCTTCAGTACTGAAGATCAGTGGCTGGGCCAGAAAAATAAAAGAAAGAAAAGGAAACTTTTATAATCCCCAATTGATAGGATTGTGGTCAAATGAGGAAACAGACTGTTCCTTTAAGTAGTAATTTTGTGGAGGCAGTGCAGCCCAATAGTTAAGAGGCTTGCCTTGAAACCCAGGAATCCCAGGTTCAAGACAACTTTTGACCACCAGTTGAATTTGTTCCTGGCAGTCCCTGGTTCAACTTCTCAGCTACGCCTGTAATTAATAGCCAACTGGTTTGCCTCCGGCCAGTTGGGGTTCTTAACAGTTGTTGTTGAATGTTCTGTTCTGTCGGGATTGTGTTTCATTGCCCTTGAAAAGCCCCTACTGGGAGTGGTCATGTGTATGGTAAAAAGAGAGGTTGCCAATAATTTTTAAATCAACAAGTTTAAAAGCTGAGTTAAAAGATAAATCAAGTATGTCAATGATTAACTGCAGCATGACAATAATCACAATTTACAGGAAAAATAAACTTACTAAACAGCTTTCGCTTGCCCATATGTTGGCATAACTGACAGGGGTATCCATGTACCCCTATAAGAAAAACCAGGCTGTGGAGTCACTCCGCCCATTGTGCTGAGAGCAACAACAGAAGGTGGTGGTGCACTGGATGGTGTTTGTATGGTATTGGCACCAGGTAAATGGGATGCCTTCTCTGATGCACTGTGCATTGTTTGGTTGGTGAATAAACTTTGAGTGAAGCTTGTCAGTGCATTTACCATGTCATGGAAGATTCTGGTTGAATGCTCTTGCATGTCGTAAAACAAGCAAAATGACCTGAAACGATTGGTATAAGCTTTGTGAGTTTTTGTGGACCTCCTTGTCACTCTCATTAAGGACAGTGCCTACTATTGTTAAAGTGCTACTGTGATCAAATTTTTATCCCTTGAGTTTTTTGGTTTATCACATAGAGTACCATGAAACATTAAAAACGCTGTTTACCGTTTGGAAATATCTGCATTGGTTCCAGAGATATTTAAGTTTGAAAAATGTGTTAAATATGCAAATGAGAAGGCTGATGACGTCATTCACCCAACCCCGTAGAACATCAAGAATATAAATAGAGCTATCTCGGTCAATTTGCAACAGAGACCATTGAAACTTGGTGAGCTGATAGTTCTGAAGGCAACACACCTACGACTGTAAAGAAATTGGTTCCCATGGCAACTCACTCTTTTCCAGTCCCCTCCAACCTGATTTCAATATTTTGGTGATCTCAGGCTAGAAATACATTAACCAAGGCCACAAACTCGACGTAACATCTTTATATGCTGGCAGGATCATGCAGATGAGGCACCATTTGCAAATATCAAAACAGAACGCCAAAGGTGGTCTGCAAAGCTTTTAATATCAGGGAGGTCTGGAACCCAGTATGTTGCCATGGTAACAAAAATGGTATGCTCATATTGTGGAACACATTTACTAGAATCTTAGTGCAAAGAACCAAGTATTTCTGATACAAATTGGCTGAGATATCTTTCTCCATCATACTTGATCAAAATTTGGTAGGGTTTATGACGTCATCACTTGGCTAATTTGCATATTAAAAAAACTTGAATATCTCCAGAACAAAAAGAGATATTTGAAAATGGTAAACAGCATTCTTCTTCTCGTACAGACTACCTGTTTATGTGCCAAAATGGCTTCGATAGGGAAGATTCAAATTTCGTCACAGTAGCACTTTAATGCGCATACGTTCTGCGCATCTCCAGATACCCGGATTTCCTATCGCCGATGCTTACTAATACAGGGATATTTTTGCGCGGTTTAAAACTATCCAGAGAAAGTAGATCTTAGTGAGTACTCTTGGTATCCAAAAAGAAAATTGGGGGTAACCATGCATTTTTGAGAGATACTTAAGCTTCAATTTGAGAAAGAACGCCATACATTGCTTTGTATTTTAACGCTTTTTACAAATATTATTCATGAATTATCTTTGAAAAATGCGTGGTTACCCCCAATTTTCTTTTTGGATTTCAATAACAGTTGTTAAGATCTACATTTCCTGCATCGGCACTGTCCTTAATAGATACTGATTTTATATTAAATTTTACCTCGTAAGGATTCAACTTAATCATGAGTAAGTAAAGTGGCAACCGAAATGTTACACCAATTAACTATCTGACTAGTTAGCCAGGAAACATGTAAACGTTTGATAAAGCTCAAACAAATACGTAAAAATATTAGATTATTAGACAACAGGCAAATCAAGGGTGAATTTATCTAAATACATGTACCTCAAGCTAGAAAATTCACAGCTTAAGTCCCTGCAACCACAAAAATTCAGGAACGGAAGCGTGTTCACAAGTATTGCAATAATTTGTGTATGATTTCTTAATTTTACCTGAGCAATGCAGGTTGAATTGTAAGAGCGTGGAGTACTTCAAGAGCCAATGCTCTTTGCCACTGACACTTATCAGGCTCCAGAAACTTCACCAATAAAGATAAAAATATCTCACATTCTGTCACCTGCAGAACAATTATTGAAGAAAATTTAATGTGACCCAAATTGGCACAACAGTTTGGAAGGAATGTCTTATCAAAAGGATTATCTCTAGAACACTGTTTCACGTAATGTTATGGTACCAAGTGAAACACCAATAAGTCACTACAAATGTCTCTAATTTCGAGGAATCCGTCCCCCAAAACCAAAATTATATTGAATTTGGGACAACTGGAAAATCCTGTCATGGACCTACTATTTGGAAATAGTTGAGATGAAAATCATTTTGTTTGCCTATTTTCATGAATATTACAGAAATCACAAGAATTTTTAAGAGTTTGTATGGTTTTAGGGGACACAGCCTCAAAATAGAGACATTAACATGGATTTTTAACTGTGTTTTAAGGTCCGTAAATTGGTGTCTGTTCGACCTAAAAGCATCAAACTTGGACAGACGGCCAATCTCAATGTTATCGTTCATGTGGTGGTGTCAATAATTTCAAGTTATCGATTGATTCAAATTGAAAACTCGCCCCAGTTCCCTACGCAATTTCAGAATAGCCCATAGTTGCTTAACAAGATGCACTCATTAATGTGACGTAGTCAGGTCACCATGACACCAACAATAACCTATATTTTGTCTTTAAACTCTTTTATCTCAGAAACAAACTTGGTGACTTCCAATTTCTATTGCTACAGGTGTAGTTGGAAAGTGATTTGCAGGATACATGTAAGTGAACACCATTATTCAGCCATCGGGAAACACCTTGAAACACAGCATGGCAACAACAGAACAAAGACTGACCACCTTTTCAAAGTTCTGAGGAAATGTAACAGCAAGTTTGATTGCTTAGTCGAAGACATGTTGTACATAATTATATAATTAAAGGACATCAACTGAAGCCTTCTCTTAACACGCAAGCTGACTCCATTCGTGCCAAACTGTTTACGTGACACCTTTTTTCTTTATTGTGTTTCTTACCTTGGGAATTATACCCATAGGACATGCAAATATTTTATGTATTGTTTCACATTTTATGTATTCGTATTACACCTTAAACTTTTTCCCTTTTTAACTCGATAATGGTGTAACGTATAATGTGTAATGTGTTTTAAAAATCTTTTAGCGTTTAACTTCTCAATCAATTTAAAATAAAACTGTCTGTAAAATTTAAAGAATTTCTGTGAAGCAGAGTCAGAGCGACCTTAAAATTTTCCAATTATGAAGGTGGCTATGAATACACTCCAGAGAATTATTTAACAATTATTCCATGAGCCTGCATTGAATACCAGATGGTAAATAGCCAACGCGATGCGTACCACTGAATTGGCTATAACCAGTATCATATCTAACAAGTACGAATGGAATAATTATTGTTTTATTAAATTTCTTAAACTCCAAAAGTTTAGAAAGTACGAAATATGAGTGAAAAAAGCGAGCAAATCCGAGCGAAATCGAAAAAACTTGAGGAGAACTGATGCGATGTTGTGTAAGACCTTGTGTCAGACAGATGAAGGCTCGATCATCACAAAAGTATTTATTGCCTTTTTGTGTACTTCTAAACATCGGAATTGATCCAAAGTTGTGTTTTTTGCTTTATTCAGAGAGAAAATTTGCTTTTCGGCGAAAAAAGCTTTTAGCTTAGCAACGGTTGCCGCAATCAATTGCCATAAAAGGTCAAACTAAGACATATGAGCTGATTACAAAGATTGAGTGAACCAATCAGAGCATGAGAATGTATTAACCAAGCCTGAAAATTTAATAATATGTTTTAACTGTGCTCAGAGTTTTGCCCAACACTGCTAATCATTTTCCGGGAATACATGTAAAACTTGGGGTTACTGAGCATTTAAAGATAAAATATAGGAGATTTTAAAGCGGCACTTTTGTTGCCACGACGACCTATTCGCAAAGTCAATGAGCACATCTTTTAAAGCATGCAATGTCCCACATGGTACCATAACTTTGCCATTACGTGAAACAGAGTTAATTCCAAATAGTAGTTTTCTGAAAGGTTGGAAACTGGCTTGAGCCTCCTTAAAGCTGAAAAGGTTGTGGGTACTCCTCATCTTAATATATTGATTTAGTTAAGCCTAAAAGCGGAGCTCTCTGGTTATTTATTCTTACTGCCTGAAAAGTTAAAGGAAAAAAAAAGATTTTCGAATTGTCCATGTTTTCTCAGTGTTTCTGGTTACTGCTTAATTAAATCATTTTCTTTGCTTTCTTCTGTGGAAAAATAGGCATGCAATGTGTATGTGTGCTAGTGCAGTAGCACAGCGCGGTATCCTGCCAACTGAGCTGCGTTTTGTCTTCCAGGAGATTCAAGTTAACTTTGCATAATATTTAGCTATAATAGTGCATGTTGCTATATAGCACGATATTGTTTTGCTACCATATAATTATCATTATAGTGCCATGGTACATGTCTTAGGTAAATAGCCCCCTGAGAAGACATGTGGTTGCTAGTAAAATACTAAATCCCAGAAAGATTGAAGAAAATACATGTAAAAGAAAATCGAGAAACATTGGCTTTGAGGCTGACATGTTCATCATTTTCAAGTTCCCTCACAACTTCTTTTTCACCACAAGTTTGAGGTTGCACTCTGAGCCTCTGACAGCTTTGTAAGACAAACGTTCCCTAAAGTTAAGCCCTTTCGGGCGGGGGTTAGTATTTGGATGGGTGACCTCACAATATAGGATTCACTGTCAGAAACATGGGAATGAAAATTCTATTTTAACGCTCAAAAATGCGAACTAAGCAAGGTACAGATTTTGTTAGCCTGCTTTACAAAAAACAAATATTGATGCAAAAGTAAATAAATATTGATACACAGTTTTTGGCAAGAGAAGAAGTTTTCAGGAAGTGTCGATCAAGAATAAAATATTTTGCCATCAGCAACAAAATTTGCGACATGAAAGAAAACTTAAATTTTGAACCAAGAATATACCGGTAAAAAGTTACCATCAGCGAAAAACATCTTGGGAGGTTTTTGCTACGTTCAATTTTTCTATTGTACTTTTGGCTGCACAAGTAAATCGCAAAAAGTGATAATTCACTTAACCCATTCACCCCTAAACTGGCCATACTTAGCATTTTACTCTGTCTGACGCCAGACGATTTTACTCGTCAATGGGGAACCCCCAGGAGTCAATGGGTTAACCCATTCACCCCTAAACCGGCCATACTTAGTATTTTACTCTGTCTAACACCAGACAATTTTACTCGTCAATGGGGAACCCCCAGGAGTCAATGGGTTAACCCATTCACCCCTAAACCGGCCATACTTAGTATTTTACTCTGTCTAACACCAGACAATTTTACTCGTCAATGGGGAACCCCCAGGAGTCAATGGGTTAACCCATTCACCCCTAAACCGGCCATACTTAGTATTTTACTCTGTCTAACACCAGACAATTTTACTCGTCAATGGGGAACCCCCAGGAGTCAATGGGTTAACCCATTCACCCCTAAACCGGCCATACTTAGTATTTTACTCTGTCTAACGCCAAACGATTTTACTCCTCTATGGGGAACCCCCAGGAGTCAATGGGTTAACCCATTCACCCCTAAACCGGCCATACTTAGTATTTTACTCTGTCTAACGCCAGACGATTTTACTCGTCAATGGGGAACCCCCAGGAGTCAATGGGTTAACCCATTCACCCCTAAACCGGCCATACTTAGTATTTTACTCTGTCTAACGCCAGACGATTTTACTCGTCAATGGGGAGCCCCCAGGAGTCAATGGGTTAACATACATGGAAGCCTCCACACTACATCAAACCTTACCAGGAGTGTGTAGAACTTTTCAATAAGCACAGAGACAATTCTTAAAAGTCTGACTGCAACTGGATAGAGAGGTTTCTCCAATGGACTTGAGGTAACACGTTGCTTGATACTTGGAGAAAACAGCTTTATTATCAGAGGACAAACCCTTTCTTTTAAGAGGAAGCTAAATTCCGGATGCTGGAGGCAAAAAAAAATTCAAAGAATATGTTTTAAAAATGAAAATTGACGATGAACCTACAAGGGTGACAAACACTTGATAGGTTGTGAGAAAAGATAGATGGACAGATATATGGATGTAGATCAGACAGACAGACACTTAGATAGCTGATAGATATTAGATAGATAGACAGACAGAGAGATTGAAAGAAAGAAAGTAAGAAAGAAAGAAAGAAAGAGAAAAAGGGTGAGAAAAAAGATAACAAAGCAGAGAGGAGGTGTGGGAATGATTAACACTAAGCCAAGGGAGAGGAGTTGGTGCGGAAAACTTACATTTTAATAAACATTAAATTATAATAATCAGGACAGAGGAGTAAGAATTATTAACATAAACATAAGGTCATGGAGGAGTGCAGATGATAAACATGAATTTAGAGGAGTAGGGGGGGGGGGGGGGAGTGAGGAATGAGAATTATTAACATTGATGCAGGGTCAGAGAAGTTGAGATGAGTAAGATGAAGTTAAGGAACTTTTCATCACCTTAAGAAAAATGTTTGGATATCCCTTGAGAACACTCTCTAACAGCTCCAAACCAAATGTGCGTGTCATCTCAGTTATCCCTTGTAACCAATAAGGTTGCTCTCCATTTGTCAGTTGGCACAAATCCTGTTGATTTCATAAAACTGTTCAAAACTGACATCAGTCTGTAGGTAAGCAATCTGTTTCCGATCCTATAGCTATGGAAGGTTGGGGAAATTGATCTGTAATCTTTAAACAGGTGTAGTATGAAATGATAAAGTCTAAAGAGCTGACAGTGACATAAAAAGGGAGAGAGCAGGGAATAGAGAATGGACGTCTGAGGGTCTGTGAAGGATATAAGAAATATGAGAGGGGAGAGAAGGTACAACAATAGGGAGGACTGTATAATTATATTATTTTTACGTTCTTTCTTTTCCTACCCTATTAAATTTTTAACCATGCTCCCCAAAAATTAGTAATAATAAATCCCCTTGTTGCATCTTAGCCAAATCCTTTCATTAGGGCCTAACATTAAATTTTAGGTTTTTTGAATGAGGCAACGACGCTTCACTCCGGTATGGAAGATGTCATGTGAATAATAATAATAAAAGTTGAGAGCTGCTAGAGGGAGTGCTTTAATTGTCTGACATTTATATTATTTTAAAATGCAATGTTCAGAATATTACTTGGAAAAGTAAATAAGCATCTCTGGCACACGGATGCAGACTGACAGGACAGTTCTTATGTCTGACTGATCCACTGGTATCTTCCACCTTTTGGGAGGCTTAAAAGAAGAAAAGAAGCTCATTTCAAGGCACAAATGGTAAAAGACAACTTTACTTTGTAGTAAACACAGTGTTTTCTTTTTCCTAAGGCGAAAAAACCTTTGTCTTTACTGTGTGTATCAGGCCCAAGATGATGCAGTTGATGGAAAAGTGGATTATGCTATGTTCTGGATAGATCACTAACCATTGAATGGTTCATTGATGGTTTTGGCAGCTCAGCAGCTATAATAGGCTACATTTTAATATTACTAGATTTAAAGAGTTTTTGAGTGGACAATAATTATTTGTTATTAACCCTGTCACCAAAGGGGTTCCACATTAACAAGTAAAAACAACATTAATGACACCAGACATTGTAAAACCTATAAGTGACATTCTTGGGCAGGAAACGATTAACATTTAAAAATTATTTGCCAAAGACCAGGCCTCGGTTGTTCAAAAGGTGGATAACGCTATCCACTGGATAAATCACTATCCAACAGATAAACACTAACAAAACCAATTGAGTTATCCAATGGATAGTGATTTATCCAGTGGATAGTGCTATCCACCCTTCAAACAACTGGGGCCAGGTGAATATCTGTGAATAAAAACCAAGAGGAAGTTGATGGTTTTTATTCACTGATATTCAACAAACCTCAGAGGCTTGTGGCCATTAAAAAAAGGGAAAAAAACCACCTGGCTGTTGATTATTGCATAATAAACACCTCAAGTGCAACGAATCAGCGCAGAGTATTTTCATTAAACACCCATGTAATAATACTAATTCCTCTCACTTACAGGGCAATAACATCACCTCTTACCTCATGCCTATGGTTGTAAAATAATACAGTAAGTATGAGGTCACAAATACGATTATCATAATAATTACGGAGAATTACAGAGGAATTTTTTGACGTCTTTCATATGACACAATCTGAGACATTAGCAATCCCTGTTGAATTCACCAATCTCTGAGAGTCACCAACACTCATATGCTTAACAAAAATTGCTGATCAATTAAAAATTAGACTGCTAGTTTCTTGTTAAAATAGCCAGAAAACAAAAAACACTGAACCAGATTCGTGCTCTCGAGTGAGACAAAATCAGCACAGCATCTCACCTAGTCCTTTGCTATCTTCTGTTACAACTCGCTCAAATATCACTGACACCATCTGTCTGACAGTAGCTGCTGCTGTGGTACAGATTGTTGCATCTTTTATGAAGTATAACTTGAAACACAAGACCATGGCCTTCAGAGGATCAGACAAAATAACGTATGAACAAAAAGCTTAAAATTCTTGCTTCTCATTAAAATAGGGATGATCTGTGGCAATGGTTTTGAACAGAAACAAAAGAAAGTGTTTGGATAACAATAGAGATTACTTCCCATAGGATTAGTTTGAGACCTGGGACATGTTTCTTAAAAGTCCCAAAACTTTTTGAGCCCTTTTCGGGTGTCACAATTCTCTCTGTGTCTTATGAACGGAGTGATCATTTTCCTTTTTTTGAGTTTGAAATCATGTCAAAAGAACAGCTTGTCAAAACAAGCATATGGCAGTTTTGTAAATGGCTTCCCAGGCCCAAAAAAGTTATCAGGACGCTTGTGACACGGGCGCATGGCCTCTCAGACATTAAGTGAAAACAAGTTCAAGTAAAAATCAATATTGTAAAAAGGGTTTCTGTTATTCATCGTGGTGAAGTACATTAATAATAAAGTATTCTCCAGTTGTAACCAGTCGACCTCATCGCCTGATGAAGACTAGCAGTATGCAGTCGAAACGGCGCGATTTACATCACAAGTGACCACATCGTGAGACAAACGAGAATATTTTATTATTAAAAATGAATAGACACAAGTAACAATAAAATTCTGACCTTTCCCAGGCTTTCTCCATGAACAATGTTTGAAGTTGTAATCAAAAGAATAATAGTTTGAAGAATTCGCAGTTCTTCTAATCCACCTTCCATCAGTTGCCATAGTGTACTCACAAGGTTTATCGATGAAGACTGGAATAAAGATATAATTTGCATGTTGCATGGTCAGTTGAGAATACTTAATAATAATTCTAAATGTAAAAACATGTGGCTAAGCCATCTTAGTAAGAACCCAGATGCCAGTTGAAAAGTTTGAAACATAGTTTTTTAGTGGATATAAAGGTTGTTAACCCATTCAGGAGTCACTGGGTTAATTAACAGCCTCTACATCCCCTCAAAACCTATGTCCCCTTTAACTCATTGACTCCTAGGAGTGAGACTTAATAGATTTTACTCTGTCTAATGCCAGTTAAAAAAGCTGGCCCTTTATCTTTGTGTTTTAATCAAACAACCTTGAGTTATTTTTTATTCCTAACCTGTAAACATACTCAATAATTTTACCAAATAAAAGGAAATTTAATAAAAATGGAGATAAATCCACCAAGGAATCTTTAACTGCTTGCTTCTTTTATCTCCACGAGAAAGAAAAGACTCTGCAGGAATACTGTAGTGTTAACTTTTGAACAAACCTACCTCAGACAGTGCCTCATTGTTTATCAATCGCTGAAGACCTGTAATCGAGATCTGCACTACACGGAGGCTCTTTGTATCACAACCAAGTAAAAAAGGTTGAATTATTTCAGTTTCTTCCGCTACCACTGAAATAAAAGAAACTGTGTATCAAAAATTATGGCAGTAACTCACAAACATAGATGAGTCGTGTAGCAGCTCTCGTAATGTATGAGATTGACTCGATACCCAAGCCAAAAACAAATGACTTAACAATTGAAACAAATGCTTGGACTTAAACACAATAGAATTAAGCTGCTTACAATTACCAAAAATAGCAAGTTACAAGAGGTCCTACACTACTGTCATCAATTGCACCAAAACAAGTTATAACTGCATTCAGCAGCATGTTTTCACAGCAACTGAAACCCGAAATTGCCACCACTCAGATGAAAGCTAATGAACAGTACCTTTCTGAGGTACGTTTTATTTTGTTGTACAATTTAATGATCAACTCTCTACCAGTCTTTGAAAACCCAGGCTTAAGTGTGATTGTTCCAATAATCCATAGTTACGGCATTTAACAGGCCAAATCAAAACAAATTTTTGAACGCTAAATCACTGTTTCCGAAAAGAATCTGCCTGGTAATTTCAGAAAACAAATGATACCAAAAATTTGCATATTTAAACACCGAGCTCGAGAACAGACCTACCTTTCGTGATTTTTATATTTTTTGCTTTGGTAGAACTTATTGTTCTTAGTCGTAAAATTCCTGCTTCTGCTGCCTGAAATCATAATACGAAAAATTACAACTGTTTAATACAAGAGTACAATGATCGAGAAGTCAATATTTTAGCAACAACACCAAAGCAATGATCGCAGATTGAACGTCGAAATAATATATTAATATATTTAGAAAACACATTAATCTGATTGTGAATATATGCCCAGCTTAAAGTTTATAGCGGTTAGCTTACAGCACGATGTTCCAGAATAGAAGGCTCATTCAAAAAGCTTCAAACAGATCTCTATACCTCTTTGACTGGTTGAAATTTTCGTCTCGTTTCGTTCGATAAAGCCCGCAGGTCACTTTGAACAGCATCAATAAACTTCTTGGATCGCTCATCTAACCCCCGCGACATGTTCAAATCTACTAATACCAGACAGAACAATGATCCAAGACTCTGCATGTGCTTCGACTGTGGATATTTGAAACCATTTTGGGTTTGTTTTGGCCCGAATATTCAACGATATTGCGGACAAAAGGGCTGGACCGCCATATTGGATAGCTGATGTGGCTCGTACCAGACTGCTGAACGAGGACAACATTTGGGACATCGAAAGGCAAGGAAAAAGGTCTACCCTCAAAGTACAAATATGTCCTCAAACGAAGTCCTGATAAAATAACCATATCAAGGAGCCATATAGCGATTCCTTGCAGAAGTCAAGTCTAGTCAAGTATCTTTTAATTTAACTAGCACAAATATTAACAGGTAATTATTACAATTGATTAAAAAGACAAACGCAACTAGATTCATTTTGACAACGTTTCGACATCGTCCGATGTCATCGTCAGGCAATGAATTTTAATCTGATGAAGCATAACTTATAGTACAAGAACAATAGAACAATAGAACAATATATACAATAGTACGCTAACAATAAATGTGAAATCTAAGTAAATAGACGATGTCGAAACGTTGTCAAAATGAATCTAGTTGCGTTTGTCTTTTTAATCAATTTTATCACAAGATCTAGACTTATTAATTATTACAAAGTGTGAATAAGAAGCGAAAAAAGAAAAAAAAGTTAAAAAAGGAAGTGCAGAGTGTTTTACGTGACGTCACCGCGGCCATGTTAGTGTCCCTGCACAAACGAAACGGCGGCCATGTTAGTGACTCCAACTAATCCCCCGGGAATTGAGGTCTATTATCATGCAAACGTTTTCTTTCTTTTCGGTGGAAAAACAAGGTTACTGATCAGGTGAATGAAAACACTCAATAGATTGGAAGAAGGAAAGATAGGAAAATGTGACTCGTGCTCCCTGGACATGTCAATGTTCATCTTTTTGTGGAAAAAAAATGTCCAAGGAATCCTTTTTTGTCACTTTGATAGATCACCGCGTCGCATTTCGAACCATGCTTTTCGTAAGCTTTCTATTAAACCTGACGTTTTGAGTATTAGCCCTTCCTGAAAGTGAATAGGCCTTAGTGAATAGGTCCCGAGGGATTGAAACTTTTGTTTTTGCGCACTGCAGGCTCGTTCCCAAACATTTCTCGAGGCTCGGAGTACGAAATCTATTGTCTATGGCCAATATGGCCGCCGCGGGAACTGAATAAGGCCTATTGAGGAATTGTGGGTTATTAAGTTGCTTATATAGGAGAAGGGGAGCTTTGCCATTGATAACCATGGTGGCATGAACAAGAATAAATAAATGATTGACAACCTCGTTCCCAGGACCTATCCGTTGGCTTCTGTACTGGGGCAGGAGAGGGCCCTGGGAAAGAGATTAATTGATTGAAATAACCCGGAAATGCTTTGTTAAAAGAAAAGATTCCGCCTTCTTGTGTTACCTTAATGTAGCGATAGGCAACAAACTCACGGGCTCGTGCAATTTGCAGTATTTGAAAAAAAGCTTAGTTTGCTTATGTATTCCAAATTTCACGAGAAAAATAATCTGATATGTCTGTGTCCTATGCGAGAAGACTGGACACGGTTGTAACGGCAAATCATTTAACTCCCGGAAGAAGTCAGGCCGTGCCTGACGAAATATTGGTAAATCACAAACTATATATATCGTCACAGCCGTACAACCAGCTTTGCATTATTGTTTTGTTCTTAGGTCACGTTTATGCCTGAAGAATCAACTGAAATGTCAATTCCTTGTAAAAACCAGCCTCTCTGTTTGGTATATGGTACCGTTTGTACGTCACAGGGGCCACGGAGTACGTTTGAAAGTGGGGGGCTAGCTAAGTTTTGGTATGGATCATGCAAGTGTAAGGGGAGGGGGAAGAGGAAGAGGTTTAGGAGAAACAAACACCGTAGCAAAAAGTGGGGGGCTATCCCCTGCATCTCCCTTTGCGCGGCCCCTGGAACATTTACGCATGCGTCAGTGACGAAACGTTTGAAAAAGAGAGCAATGGGATCCAGTCACCCAGCACTTACCTCTGGACACCGCGACCGGGATTTTGACTCGCGCGTCGCTTTCGTGACGCGGCTGGTCCTTCGCTGATTTCAGATACCTACCCCCGGTAGGCAGTGGGGAAGAGATATGTCCACAACTACACCATTTGCAACAGATCCCTTACTTACACAGAGCTCAGTTCAGCCCTTGTCTATTTTAACGTAAGAAAATGAGGGGACAGAGAGGGAGGTTCAGGGCGTTGGCCGGGATATGTTATGTCCACGAAAGTTATTTTTAGACGAGCGGAAGTCTTTGTTCTAGCGGAAGTCTGTGTCCCGAGACGTCCGCATGCAGTCTTGCCTCGCTCTCAGGTTCTTAGTGAAAAACGAAAAGGACGGTGCACGTGGAAGGCTGATGAATATTTATTTTCTTTGTAACATCGGACCGAAGTTGGCCTGCATGCGAACGTCTCGGAAGACTTCCGCTCGTCTAAAAGTAACTTTCGTGGACATGACATATCCCAAGGGCTGGACCGGGAGCCTCCCTCTCTGTCCCCTCATTTTCTCTTGAAGACTTCGATCACTTTAATATTGTTGAAAAAAAAATCGTTGTATCTTTCATATGGTACGCACTGGAGTCGCAGATTACAAAGTGTACGCACGCGCCTTGCTAAAGGTAACACTTAAGGTGCGTTCGATTGACCGTATTCCGGAATAATAATGCGTGGAATAAAAGATAGAGGTCCTTTTTTTTTTACGGAGATTCACATTAAAATTGTCAAACACCTGCTAAAATGCTATTTTTAACATATCTTTATTATTCTTGTTGCTTCAAAACGCTAGACATACCGTTTTAAATCATTACTCCAAGTATTCTTATTTCGGAATGGGGTCAATCGAACGCACCCTTAATTGACCTCTCCCTCTAGCGGCTTTTCAGGGCCAATGGCACGAAGTCAACGAAACGACAACTGCTTAGAATCCCAACCGGCCGTAGGCAAACCTAGTGCAGCCTAGAAGTTGAACCAGACTACCAGGATAAAATTCAAAGAGTGGTCAGGACGGGTCTACGGATCTCTAAGCAAGCGCCCTAAGCACTGGACAGCACTCCCTCACGTATCACGAATCAGACTTGTATCCACGCCATTCATAAATCACCATTCATGATTGACTGTATGTGATACTGACCAATCAAAATGCTTGGTGTTTACCTCTTTTTGCACCGAATCAACGCTTGACGCTTTTCTGTATTGTGTTACCTTAAAGCTGCATTTCTCTTAAATGAACGGGATAGTTTCTAAAGAAACTGTGGTGCTGCGTCGGTGGAAAAGTAGTATACAAAAATTTGGTTTTATCAACGGAGTTGATAATTTAAATTGGCCACCGTACAGAGATTCTAAAAGCTGACGTTTCGAGCGTTAGCACTTCGTCTTAGCCAATCATATTAGAGAAAATTCCCAATGCTTATTATTATTATTATTATTATTATTATTATTATTATTATTATTATTATTATTATTATTATTATTAACTTCGGGAAGTAAAGGAATTTTTCAACAGCTTATCGCCTCAGGCCAAACGAAAATCACTTAATCAAGTAGTCCACTTTCCGCGGTTATTCCATAACATTTATTTCTTGCAACATTTGAGTTAAAATTAAGTATTCACATGTTTGTTTTTTGCTTCTGGGAGATCATTTAGACCTTCAACTACGAAGTCTGCTTTGAGTGGCCACTTTTCGCTTTGCCATGCAAGTAACCTTTAATGTTTAGTGATATTAAAACGAAACAGAAAGACTCTACCTACAGAGATAGAGGCCGGAAGAGTCGACTAATAACTGGAAAAAACAAGTGATTCAAGTCCACGCATTTTTCCCGCAATATTCGAGTAAAAATTCCACATCTTAAAAACATTCAAGCTTTCGTTTGCAATGTGGTTTCTCCGAGTTTTTGCTCGTGTACTATCCAACATTCAGTCTGTGTCAGTCAATTTTGCATAGAGCGATGAAACAGCAAATGACAATTGAAACTACTGGATAAATACCCCAGGAACGAGATAATTACGTTCATCGGAGTTGTGAAGCCACTGCACACGTGCAGTTCAACTGAGTCGCTTACCAAAAAAATTCTAAACTGACACCTCAAAGTTTATTCTTTATCGCCGGGGATCGTGTATATGCATTATTGGCAAGCAAACCAGTCAATCAAGTATTTGCTTTACACGACTTTGCAACAAAAAAACGTTGAAGTTTGTTTTATTTATATTTACCAAGTTAACTACAAAAGTCGTGACCTTGGTTATTTCTATCATTTTTCTACCGTAGCGTTCAATTTAATGTGCCATACAATATAAAACCTTTGAGTTAAATAGTTAGTACTTTCCCAGGTATCCATCTTTCGCCATCTCCGTCCTAAATTCAATGTATCGCTTTACATGTACAATTGTCCGCTCTTGTCTCTTCATAATTATAAATAAGTCGTGACCGTGAGTAGTTACCAAACTAAATTCCCTCTTGGCACTGAGATCGAGAACAATTGTTGTTTTAGTCGCTTCCCTTTCCTGTCCTATGATATTTACGGTAACTGCCTTGAAAATATTAAAATTGTATTTAACTTTGGAAGCCGGAACAATCAATTAATTCTTTGTCAGTTCAGTAAGAGATGTCGAAGTTAGTTCGAAGCGATTGTGCAAAGAGACGATTTGAGTCGAAACTACGGGCTGAAAAAATCTCACTGCTTAAATTCTTACAATTTTCATTTAATCATACATGACTCACCGATTTGAATTGGTCGGGCCTGTAATATATTTATATTTTGCATCTCAATTGATGAAAGAGGAAGTAATTTGAATGCGTGACATGACAACTTCCTGTCAACACAATAAGACTTCCGCCCACACTGAAATATTGGCCCAATGACATTATAACAGGAAGTTTTAGTTTGAATCAATAAAACGAAGTCTGCTCTCTTAAACGGCGTCATTTGTGTTTCGATACTTAGACGGTCTTGTGAAACTGCGAGAGAACGGTAAGTTTGCAAAAAAGGAATTGCAAAAATTAAGTTTTTTTCCTGTCATTTCGTCTTGCTTTATAATGTAACATGTTTAAATTCGGCACGCGATTGTATGAAGCGGTCTTGACATCGATTATTTAAGGCAAGCAAATTTCGGAGTTATGTTGTGCCGCTCTGAGTTCAGTTTAACGGTCACTACTTAAATGCCCAAAACGTGATATTTACTGACCAATTCGGTTGAAACTTTGCTCCGAAATTTCGGGAACAAAATGGCCAATACATCATTATATTCGCAAAGGGCCAAGTCTCGATCCAGGAATGATTCGCTAAGAATTTCACTATTGCTCAGTTTTAAAGATCACGAAAACAACGAGAAGCTAGGAAGAACAATAACTGACCTAAAATTTCATTTAGAATGATCGCCATCTAAGCATTTTCTAAAAAAATTTTCAATACGGTGACATTTAATGTATCCGGCACGAATGTTCAGTATGGCGATGCGGTGTATTTTAACCTGCAGAAAGTTATGTTCAAGTTTGCAATCTACATACATAAACTGCAGTTTCACCTCCGGAAAGTAAAATCTAACACGTAATGAGCGCAAATAGGGATGATCGCCTGAAGGTTTGAACCGGAAAATGGAGAAAGTTAGCTGGCTCGTAGAGTTCACAAAACGTCATGCCAGTGTACCTTGAAATCACTTTTCCCGCTGATTCTTTCAGAAGATTATTAAATTTCAAGCTTTGATCAGAAAATTTAGTTTACATCACGCACTTTGGAAAGGCATCATCAAAATTTGAAAGACCGGAAGTCTTAACGTTGTAAAAGGAACTAAAGCTATTGTGAGTCTCCAGTGCACCCCCATACGCATAAATTCTAAAGAGAATAAAATTAAATCTTGAAATCGGACTAGAGATTTACTGCAGCCTTATCTCGAATGTGGCGAGAAGTCCCGATTATTCATTGAAAAGAAGTAAATAACAAACTAGGCGGGAAATACTTTTCATAACAAAAAGTTTTAAAAATAGTCTTGTTTATGTAACCGTCTTTAGGGACAGAAAAAAATTTCTTCACGTAGTGATTGATGTAAGTTTGCAAACACCGACCCATTGTAAGATACTTATTGCACCGTAGAAAATTCCCATGATTAAAGGTACTTGCTCCGCTTTCGTTTCGCTCATGTATACGACTCTCAATTCTTCTTGCAATTCCATAACAGCAAATTTGTATGGACGGGGATCCTTGCGCAATACATTGCGAAAGTGTGTACACACGAGCACACGCGACAGAGATAGTTCACACTGGATCAAATTGTGTTCACGTTTATGGAAGTTGTCATTATTAACCCAAAACTCGATACTTTTTGAACCATTTGTACCATGGAGATAACTTCTGTGTAAGCTATATGTATTTCTAAGGGCTTTTTAGTGTTTCCTAAACTTAAGTCGTTCCCACTGGAAGAAGCTTGAATAACTCACGAAAAAACAAAGATCACGTTAAACTTACGCTGAAATTTGAACTTCCTTAATATCTCATAATTCTTTGTTTCTAAACTTGTCATTTTTTTAGGAAAACAATATAAATTATAATACTGTGGAGAGAAACAAAACACAGTCGGATAATGGATCATGGTAAGTCTTGAAGTGAATTTTAGAATACTTAAAACTTCACTGCCGTTTTTGATTGGGTGTCACTCAAATTCGTCGAATTTTATAATCCTGGGTCTTGTTCAGTTAAATAAATTTTCTTTACCCTATGTTGTTTAAGAAACCAGCACTTGCCACTTGGAAATTGTCATTTTTCTCATTAAGCAGTTTTGTGCTACATTTCTGAATGTTCAGCTTGCACGTATTTTGTATTTGCTATAAAAAGCTGCCAACAATCAAGACTTGAGAATATCATTAAGATGAACCAGAAACGTGACGAAGCGAAGGTCTATTCATTGCAGCTTCCACCTGTTCTGACATGTGCTTTCAACCCGGATGCAATACTGGTCTTATTTTGACCTCGTTTCACTTAATGAGAACGTCCTGGTTCGGCAGCTTGATAATGTATTTGTTTTTCCGCAACTGTTGAAATTTCGTTTTTGTGTTAGACATATTTTAGTATTACCGCAATTATGCATCTCACAACTGAGTAACGGTGAGCAAATTATAATGACTCACCGTTAAAAATACTATTTTCTTATCTTCGACAAGTGACAATGAATGGCATGAGACCGTTTACAAGAAACTCATTAGAAATCTTCCTGTTCTTAAAACATTGCATGTGTCTTGTCTCGCTTCGTGTTACGAACATAATCCTTTCCTCTGCGGCAGAACGAAGCGACATCGCACAAAGTCCAATTTTGTTACATGTACGTATATATTCGAGGGTTTCTTGTTGCGGCGTGTTAATCGGAATTCTGAAAATAAGAAAACTGACGAACGTTACGACACTGAAGGAAAAGTAGTTTTTACCGGCATCTAGTTTTTTTAAAAGTCATCAGAATCATCTTTACAGGAAGGTTTTTGGTGATGCATAGAAATCGGTGCTGTTAAACTAAGATAAATCATTCGGTGTTGGTAGTGCCGGATGGTATGACTCAACGGAAACTTGCGAAATCGCATAATTATGTGGAATGAATTAAAGGCAGAATAAGCATAGAGAAATAACTTGAAATCAAAAAGGTGGTCTGACTTAAAAGGGACGGCATGTCGATTCTTACGCACTCTTATCTGCATATCAACTAATATATCTTTGTTAATCATTCTGCATAAGATTTTCTAAGTCATCCCGCGAAGGAAGCAAATTTGACTGAATAGAAAGTGTCCTTAAGCCTCATCTTGAGTGTATATCATGACCCTCTATAAGTTCTCCTTTTTTCCTCCTTTCTTTCTCAACAGCACAACTTCGAAGACCGCAAAAAACCGCAGTCCATTTGTGGGAATTTCTTCTCGATCTCCTATTGGATGAGAAGAGCGATAACGTAATCTGCTGGATCAATAAGGAAAAAGGCGAGTTTAAGTTGAAGAACCAAGAAGAGGTAGCGAGAAGATGGGGAAACTTGAAACACAGGCCTGGAATGAATTACGACAAACTGAGTCGAGCATTGAGATATTATTATCAGAAAGGAATCATTAAAAAGGTAAACAGTGACGATACAAGAAATTTGAAAGTTGCTGTTTCCATGGCACTCAACTGCTATAAGTAATAACCTGTGGTCGTTCGACATGGCGCCACTGAGGCGCTTAGATCGAAGTGACGATAATAGAGAGATCAAGCACCACTTTTACGGCAAACGTTGGACTGAAATTTGCGTTTTGCCAAAAATGGAAGAAACTCGTTTGATATGAGGTCATTTCTTGTGTGTTAGCAGCAGGTATCAATTAACTTTTTCAAAAGAGAGAGACGAGTTAGAAGAAGAGAATTTTCATGCTTTTATGACAAGCAGCAGCCCACCCTTTCGCGTTTACCGTTTCGCGTTTGCCGTTTCGCGTTTGCTGTTTCACGTTTGCCGTTTCACGTAAACGCGATGCTTAATCTTGCTAATGATTGCGACGAAATGAAACGCTGGTCGCATCCTTTCCGAGGACAAGAACTCCAAGCTATTTTCTAAGACTCCTTTGTTCTGAAGATTAATCATTCACAATGTATGGCTCTTGCTTTTTTTTAGGTTAGCGGTCAAAGGCTTGCTTACAAATTCGTGAAGCCCCTCTTTGGCAAAACAAAAGATTCCAATCTGCAAGAAGGTACCGCCACCAAGAAGCTCCAGACCGAAACAAAGACATTATCTGGAGAGGATGATAACAAGCAAACCGAGGAACAGTCAAAGCAGACTGGGAAAAAAGAGGTATTGGTCATTCCCACAGTGCCTTGCGTGCGATCCATCTCGTCCACGCTGCCTCAAACGACGGTCAGCAGTTCTTCGATGGGCTTTCGAATCATCCCTGCCCCATTGGTCAGTCCGGGTCACATGCCATATCCTATTTACCCTTATATGGTTCCCTACGTCATTCCAGCTTGTAGCCCGATTGGAATCATCAAGTCATGAGCGGCGAATGATCGATCGCTATTAATTCAGTGTGTGTGTGTGTGTGTGTGTAGCTTTTTCATTTTAAAAAATTATTTTCTGTGAAAAGCGGCGAGGTAAATACTCAAAACAGTTATAAGTTGGAAAACATCACAGTCCGCCAGTCCGCGGTAGAGTTATGGTATAAAATATTGAATATGAGAATTCTTCCTTTGTAATTACACAGAATAGACTCAATTTTTAGGAAATATTCTAAAACATTACGTATGGTGTATTTGTAATGTCTCAAAATTATCAAAATTGCCAGAAAAGAACAAACA
>NC_090875.1:26750828-26760828 GCF_036669935.1 Montipora foliosa
ACACTGTGTAAACATTTTCAGCCTCGCTCCAAAATGGTCAAAAGGCAATTTAAAAAGTATCCCTGGCTTGCATGTTACGTATGTTATTTACTGCCACGTTGTTGCTGTCATCTTGGTTATCACTCCGCCATGTCCAGAATACCTCATTCGTCCATCGGCATTTTCACATTTCATCATTACTATCTGTGTCTCTTGAAAATTTTGGCCTCTTATTTCGCTTCAAGGCTACTTCCCGCTTCCGAGAACTTTGCATGCGTGCAAGGGAACGATATGCCGTGCATTTTGCAACACAATTATAAACAAAGCAGACGATGTCATTCGGCTGTTTGGATGGATGACCATGAAACTGATCTATAATTTCTTCTTATTGATTTCGTGTCTCTCTTGAAGAATTATCAGCTCAGTTTTAGCTAAGGACACCAAGGAGAAAAATCCCAGCCAACAGGTTAAGTGGGTCAATTCTTTTAGCAGTGGAAACCCACAAAACGATAAGTCGCCGAAATCGCGTTAGATCGGCCTGCGAAGCTGGCAAACAACAAAGAATACAACGCGGCAACAGGGTAAGTAGATTTTATTCACAAAATATAACAATAATTGACTTTTCCAGCAAAGCCGTTGCCTTCCCATACAAACCTTTACAAATTCAAACCGTTGTAACACAATACCTCCATATGCTGAAAGGCGGGAGTGACGTTTCGCGTAGTTCTGTAACATAGCATATGTCACGTTACACTGAATTCCTAACATTTTGAGCTTGCACTGCCTGTGCATTATGCTATTTACACCGTTTGACTCCAAAAGGTCAATCAAAACATGATGAATTCTTGGCTGGCAAAGGCGCGCATGATGCCATAAATTCTTCGTAAAATTTGGAATTTTCAAAGCATCGTTGCTCAGATTTTTGCGATAGATAGCCATTATGCAAGGCACTTTCAATATTCAGTACTTTATTCTGGGATGACTGATTGGAAAACGAAAGCCTTTAATGAGGAAAAAAATTGTAAACAAAGATTCCCTATATTATGCCGGTGACGTACAACGCAAGATGAATCAGAATTCCAAATGACGTTTCATTTCCGAAGATTAGACCTAAAGCATTGGCAACGCTTTCAACTTGGTTCAAGAGTAACCATGCAGAACTTCCGAGTTGGATCTCTCTGGCCACACGCCGTTAATAGGAGCAGGAAGTGACCATGCAACAGAAAAATAATCTGCAAATAATCGGTTTCGTTGTCGGGCTGGTTGGTGTAAGGTTAACTGATTTCTTGCTGTCGAATGCATTTCTCTTATGTTAAATGATTGTTGTTTGTGCCAATCCCTATCCAAGAGTTATCTGAACATATTATTTCGTGTGTCACACAACACAATCCACTTTCAGGGGCGGGGTGTCCCTTTGCGACCGAAGTAACAGCTCTTTTTCTCTTATCAGCACCATGTAGCTCTCGTAATAAGTACCGGCGATCTGAGAGCCTCTAAAAACCCAAACTTAAGGTTGTGAACTATATTCATACCTTTTTCATCTCCGATTTCAACGTGGCCACCTCAATGATGACACAAAATGTGCACAATGTTGTGTTCACGGTTTCAAAACCCTGTCCTAGCATTTGACGAATACGTTGAAGAACGTCTTAGTTCTAGACAATTTTGAAATTCTTTTCTTATCGGCAATAAAATTCCGATAACTTAATTTATCAATTAACAAAATCGACTTATCTATTGCGAAACTGCAGGGCATGCAAGCAGACATAGGAAGTAAACAAAGGTAACTTGCGTCATCACACTTCCGTTACATTCTTGATAGCATATTTGCGAGTAGTGTATATATGTACTCATGTTCAGTTTACGATCAGAGCGCATAAAAAAGTGAACCTGGAGGTCGGGCAGTGCAATGAAAAACTGACCATTCCGAGGCGCTCATACAAAACGCTAAAAAATCCATGTCTCGGAAAGAGGGCATTTTAAAAGCCTGTAGCAAAAACGTCAATGTACAGGATTGAACCTGGGAAAGGTACGCTGAGGATCAAGCAGCATACCAGAAAGGCATAAGAGTGGGCGTTTGTGATACTTTGGTACGTGAAACCAAATTGCCCTTTCTAATCCATTTAATAATATTCATTTTAGCATACTACAAAAAACCATCAGACCAGGTCCAAATCAAGTAAAATGATTCTGTTCACCTTACACCAAAGTACATGTTTGAGTTTAACGAGCAACCGTGATTCGACAAAAAATATTACAATTGAGGATTGAGCGAGAGGCAGGAAATAGTCTCCTTAAAGCAATCCCTGATGATAGCGGCCGAGGCCGCTCGTACTTTTCAATATATCACAAGTTGCTTGACATAGAAACCCTGATATCACCGTTTCGTCTCTGCTTTCTGAAAAAATAAACGGGAAATATGAATTTTTTCACTACACTGTCAAATTGTGATTTCATGGTTATATCTGTTACAAGGGGATTTGACTTCGCGTCTTTCACATTAAGTTACTCTGTTAGCTGATTTTCATTGTTGATCCAAGAAGTCGTACTCTGGGTACCGGAGACATTTTTTCCCAAGCGTTGTCTCGTACCTTGCTTAAACGAATTTCTCTGGCACCCAGTTTAAACAACTGGATAAGAAACGCAGCAGCACTATTGTGGAAACGCCGCTCTTGTAACAACGCTCAGGCCTCGAAATCCACATTTGTTCCTTGAATTAAACGTCTCAACTTAAAAGCAGTGATATTAATTGAACTGACTAATTGAGCTAATCAATGGCATTTGCAATTTCTTCCTTGCATTGCTAACTTTAAGAAGTCGAAACCTCAGTCAAAGGCAAAAAGGTCTCAAAACTTGGCTCAAAAAAGCCTCACGCCTTGGTGTGATAATTTAATGAAATGAAATAACAGAAAATATATACGTTTCTTGACGAAATGTATTTATCATGATGACTCGGGTCAGACCGAGTCCTCCCAAATAGAGTCGAACCCAGCACATTTCGATCACTTGTTCCAGAATGCTTCACCATCGGGACTAAACGAAACTCGTGGAAGTCAGGCCATTAAATAGAGTTGGTTTTATATAAAATGATTTTCAACCTAATTAGGATGATGATCGTAGTAAGCCTTGTTATGGTCTCTGGATCAGAAAAGAACCTTTTAGTTTACACTTCACCGAGAACATATTACATAGTCATTCCATGAACTATCCACAGTATCACACCCGATGATTTTGTTGCTGATAACGAACAAAAACAAGCCTCGTGCATGGTCGTGAGATATTTTAATATTGACATCTGAATGAGTTACAAAACAAAGACGCTTCTTTGCTTGACCACCGTCTTTCAGTAAAGGGTAACTTACAATCATCGTGATAGATATTGTTTTCAGACTCGGACACTTGTAAACTGACTGATAATAAAGAACGTGTATGTCTTCAGCAACGGCCGGATTTCCAAGAAAATAATGTCACGTCAACATGTCACACAACGCTAAACACAATTTCTCCAATATGTTCAGTGACTTTGACGAAACGATCGAGAAGGAGTAAAAAAGGGACAGTGAACACTCTGTTGCTCACGCCTTGAAATACACTCCTTCACAACACAGCGGTTAGCCTCATGAAAAGGATATCGCTGGTCTTCAGGAAGTGGGTATAGCGATATCGTCATTAATGTACCGAGATTCTTTTGTTCTGCAGTTGGCAAAATTTAAGTATCAAAAGAATCGTTTATAACTTAGTGAATATCACTATTGACATCAATGCTCCGTGATCAACTCGTTCACTCTTGATCTTCTGAAGCTTATCTTCTACAAAGTTTTACGCATCGTCATTACGTTATGTAACTTTATAATTCGGCCCACCTGTGTACTACTAATTCAGCTGATTGCAGTGAGCCGGACTCAAGGACGATTTGCCCGTGTCAACACCTCTTGACAATACCCAGCCTGCCATGTGATTGGTGGTCACGGTGTCTGATTATTGGAAGACGTTTTTGGAAGTAAATTGCACACGTGCCATCTAATAATGAGACAATGATAACATATCAGTGTTGATAGTTACAATGGACAGGTGGGAATGACGTTAGTTTGTTTACCACAGCTTCCTGTGGTTGAATTCCAAAACGTACTACCTAACGTGTGGGGTCGATGATTGAGGAAGTAAGGATAAAGGGACGGAGTGGAACAATCGAAAAGGTACGAAAAATACACCTTGGTCACTTTGGTCTTGGTCTACTTGTTCCAATTTGCAAAAACTGCAAATGTAAGAAAAGTTATGGTGATTACGACGTCATATCGGCGCTTTTTTGCCTTGTCGGTCATGTGAGAAAATGGGCACAGATCAGCAACCTATATATTGCAATCTGATTATCAATTAAAACAGTTCTTCAAAGAAAATGGGCAAAACACCATCGTAGTCGTCACAATATCACCCTTTCGGTCAAAGTAAAGATATCTAAAAAATGCGATTCCCTTGCCGGCCAGATATTTTACATGCAAATCTTGATTCACGAATTCGGTTGATAAGGACATGTGAACTGAAAGTCAAGAAATAAACGTGCATTTCTACTAATTTATTGAGTTTAATTTATATCAGACAGCGAGTCTCCAGAGGTAATTAATTTAAAACAAATGCCTGTTGGTCATTGTAATTCAGTTAAATTTATGCAGAAGTTAAGTGCCTCTATATCCTGTCTTTTATCGCAGTGAAAGTCATTTATCTTACGCTGTCTCTCCAAAAGTGAGTTTTTATTTTTTAATTGTCAAAGTACAAAAAAAGCAAAAAGGAAAAGAAAAAGGTATGCAATTCATCCAGCATGGTGACATGTGATGAATATTAAGGACTGATGAATATTTAGGACTAACAAAAAATGGTTACTTCACAGCTCGTGTCAGTAATATTTTTCGACGAATATCTTACAAAATTTCCAGTTCCATTAACCGAAGACTGGAATAAAGTAATAAACTTGATAAAGCTTTCTAAATAATTGCAAAGCGACAAGACCTGCATATTATTAGAAAACTGTAAACACTTCCGAGTTTGACTTCAAACAAGGAAATTGTATACCTTTGTATTAACCCCGCGGTAAATCGGAAGCCAAGCTAAAGTCACGTCCCAAGGAGTTCCGAACTTTGAACAAGGAAATTCTATATGAACTCAATTACACGGCATGAGGTGCTCTAACCGTAAACTTTATATGTGCAGCATTTAAGGTATTGATTGAGAAGGAAATAACAGAAGGAAATAATAGGGTACAGTGGGCGTCTACAAGTTTTAGAACAGCTCAGAGGTATGTTTTATCTTATGTGTAAACTTTTTATCATTGGATTAGGGACATTTTTGTCGATTTGAGCCCACTTCTAATAGCCCTCGAAGCGAAACGCGTTTGAAAACTAAGTGATTTAGATCAGTAACTCTTCAGCAAGTCCCAGCTTCAGTAAACGAAACATACTTGTGCAATTTCGAAACAGTGAGGGATTTCCATGCCTGTATAAGCCACCAAAGAGTAACCTAAGATATTCCGCTGGAATATAGCTTTAACAGACTTGAGATTATAGGATAATACCGGTTAACACTCCGAAACACAGCACCGTAATTACAACTCGAGGGCTCCACATGCACAAGGATTTACGTTTTCAAATGATTGTCTTTCATTCCTAGCGTTCGATGTATAATGATTGAATGGAGCGTATTGCTTTGTCACTTCTGGGATGCTGGGAAGATGAATGGCCCTCTCATTGCCAACACTTAACAATGACAACCGAAGCACTTTTAACTACATGATTCAGTGTACAGCACATTTAAACAGCACCTCAAGAAAGTACAACTCGTTAACTTTCACTCAAATGGTCATACTTCAGGATTTCATCCTCTGATTCAAATCCAAAAGTTAAAACCACCTCAGGAAAGTACAGCTCAGTAGGTTTTACGAACGGTTACAGTTAAGAATTTCATCCAACGTCATAAACAGCACGATGCTAAACAGCAGCACAGGAAAGTAATTCTCAATAGCTTCCATTTGAATGGTCACATTGTAAAATTGGACGGCGTTAGAGCTACCTTGTAGGACATCACTAATAGACAACATGCTTCTCAGCTTTTTTGAAGTTTTGAATTGTCATACTTTAGGATTTCACCCACATTGACTCAAAAGTAGGAATCGCAAAGACAGCATCTTAAACAATAGGTACTACATGACGCTGCTAGCCTGTAACCTTCACTTGAATGGTCGGAATTGACACTAAAATGCATTGAACAAGTTGAGCAAACTTATGAAGGCCGCTGTCAACTCGTCGTAGTGAAGGACATCATATCATTTTGAATAACGTGACATTGAATGTCACATTCACAAAGAAGCTAAAAGAGATTATTTTGACAGAGAACTCTTGGCATTGATCCAAGAGGGAATCGTATAAATTCCGGGAATTTTGCCTCTTCCGACACTGTAACATATTTCGCAGCACAGTTTTTAATTACAGTGCTGTCCATGAGGCTCATAAAAGAGGAAAACAATTTTCCAAACGACCTCGGTTTCTAAAGCGAATCGCTCGTATTATTCAGAGCGACAATGGCAGAGGAAGTTTCAAAGGGGCAGATTTCAGTGTCACTTAGTATTTGCCTTTCGAAAAGTTTCCGATCGTGAGGGTATATGATTTACTTAGTTTTCCATTCAAAACTTGTCTGCTTTAAGAAAAGGAACCAATTTTTGCAATGTGTAGCTCATTCTTTTTTAACCAGGAAGAAGGCTTCAGTCTCCGATGATCACACTGATGATTTAAGACCCACGTTATTACTTGTGCTTATTCGAACATTTTGACATTCAGTGAGAGGTGAACAGAGGTTGCTCCAAAGTTAACTGAACTTTTATTGTATTCACGTAGGCATATAATTTGAACAAATCTACAAGCCTTTCGTCAATAAAGTTGGGGACAAGTGCCACGATGACTGGTAAGAACTGCACAAGATCTTTTAAGAACTTATTCATTTTTGGGTTACCTCTGCGTGTTTTAAAAGACGTTAGCGACGATGCTGATCAGAGATATTTTAATTTTTTTAAATTTTTATTTTAATTTATTTGCCACAATTCATGGAGTGGCAGGAGAGAGGAACAGAACTTTCGTCCCAATTGACACCTAACCCCTATATCCATAGATCACACCACAATACCGGGAACTGCATACCCTAGTCTTCTCGAATAGTGTGTGGGTTCTTTAACGTCCCACAGAATTTATGAGACGGGACCTCCGGCTTATAGTCCTTATCCGAGAAGACTTGAAAGTCTAACCATTCGCAGATGTCGTTACAAAGGTAGCACTTTCTCCTCAGTTATTTAAAGACCCTGAGTGTTGGTCCGTCCGGAGTTGAACTCACGGCGCTCAACCAACTGAGCCACCTATTCGCGAGCCGTCAATATTTCGTGGTATTGCCGTCTCACTTTTGAGGCCTGTGATTGGTTCTAATGTTGAAATTGACGTCGTTGCACTGAATTGGGTTGCTGACGTACGCAAACAAATACGTTTCACAGGTAGAAAGAATTGACATTTCGATCAGGCGCGAGTTGATTAGTTTACAGTTTTCTCCCAACTAGCCGTCAATATAATGTGGTATTGCCGTCTCAAAATCGCCATTTGTTTTTAATATAATAATTAGGGCTGTTGCTGATCACTGATGAAATACGATGGGCATTATTTTACCCTCCAAAGACGCGTTTCGCGAATTTTGTGCTTTTCACAAAAATATTCTTCTTACTAAAGTAAAAATAATCAACAATTATTTCTGGAAGTGGATGATTGTTTACGTATATACCCCGACACTGGTTGGATAATATTAGCCGCCTCGTTTCTCGATAAAACTTGTTCCATGGTAACCAAAGCGAAACGGGAAGCTATTTTGCTCAGTGGTGAATAATGCTTGTTATTCACTAGCGAGCCACCCAATCAAAATGCGCCGAAAACACTATTCACTTGTGTGGTAACTGCAAGAATATATCGCGAAGAAAACCGCATAAAACAGTAACGAGGAAAAAACTAAAAATTGCTAAAACTGAGAAAATCAAAAGCAATTTGTAGAGTTACCTATAAAAGTGGCTTTCATCCTTAAGGCTATCCACTTATTGTCTCAACATCTGCAGAATTTACACAACGTAAGAGTGACCCTGGTGAGAGAAGAAAAGAATCCGGTCGGATAAACAACACCTTGCATTTATGGGAGTTTCTACTGGAGTTGCTCGAGGATGAGAGATACGCATCACTGATATCATGGACGAGAAAAGAGGCTGGTGAATTCAAGATAAAACAGCAAGAAGATGTTGCACACAAATGGGGACGACTCAAACAGCGAGCCAGTATGAACTATGATAAACTCAGTCGCTCACTGAGATATTATTATCATAAAGGGATTATTAAAAAGGTAAGAGTACCTCAAGAATTTTCTTTTCAGACATAGAGAACGTAGATGGAAGCATTCTTGTGGAACTATTTCAGAGCAGGTTGAAATTTACGAAACATCATAAAATGAGCGCACCGTCGACCTCAGGTTTGTCAGTTGAATTACTGTTACGAGTTATCGACGTTAAATATGGTTACTTTACTTTACTTTACTTGACTTACTTAATTGTTCGAACGGTAAGAATAGATGATGATTGAATAGAACTTGACTTTAAGTGGGAGACAGTTATAGTACAATCAACACTCCTGGCTTACTAAATGGACACACAATTAACGGTCAATTTTACTATTGACACATTTTACTGAACTCCCAGACGGTCTTCTGTTACACGCATTTCAAGTTGAACAATCACCCGAGTTTATCGATAAAATTTGCTGCTCCTCAGTCACCGAAGCGAAACGGGTAGCCATTTTGTTTTTCTCTGTTTGCTCAGTGGTGAATAGTACAATGTACTTGCTATTTACCTCCGAGCTAAGCAATCAGAATGCGCGGGAAGCACTTTTCACTTGTGTGGTATATACTAAATCAGTCAAATATTGCCGTAATAATATAACAGGAATGGTCTCAAAGGTTCCAAAAGAATGCACTTCCTCAAAGAGAAACGATCATACAAGATTACTTTCTCAGGATGGACTTTAAAACGAGTTAAAAAATGCTAAATTAAAGCACGAATTTCCAAAGAAATGCTACGTGAGAGGGCCATATGCCGGATAGGGTTAATTGTCTGGTAGCTCATTGCCGTATCCATTCACTTTCAACCTCTGCTCTGCATTATACGCTGGAGAGATTGTAAGTTACAGCGGTAGACATTGCATTACTTTTTAAAACCGAAGGGGACATAGGGGCAAACCGTGGATCCTGTAAATTCACAGATTTAACCGTCGCGATGATGCAGCAGAGATCAGTTTAAAGGAGATAAAATGTAAATGTAAATGTAAATGCTTTGTTTATAGTGGAAGTGCACTTAGCTATTAAGCTAGTTTACAGGCACCCCACTTTTAACAATGTGAAAGAAACAATTCAAAGTTAACAGAAAGATTATTATTAAGAAACCCAACTGGCAGGAGGCAACCAGTTGGCTATTTACAAAGCGTAGTAGAGTTGAATCCGGGACAACCGGAAACAAATCCTAACCAGAGGTTAGAACGGGATTTGAACCCGGAGCAGCCGCGTGCAAACCCAACGCCCTAACCACTGGACCACGCTTGCCTCCACGAGATACAAAGATACAGGAGTGCACCCTTTTCTAAAGTTTCATCATATTAAAATACTCCAATTTAAATCTTGTTCTTGAGGTTTAACGTGGACTTGTGCCTTCTCGGACTACCGCCTGATTCCTGACTAGCCTCACACGCATGCGTAGTCGTTTTGAGGGTGTCGTAGTTCACCTCTTCCCAACATACTCCTGCCAAACCCGAAAGAAACATTGCTTTCGCGCAGTTAAGCAATTTAAATTTTACCCACTAAATTCTGGAGGGTGGCGTCATACCCAGCATAACTTAAGCGGGAAATTAAGTAGTAAACAACATGGGGCGTATAACCGACTTCTTTAAATAAGCATTACATTAATTGG
>NC_090875.1:26768328-26803328 GCF_036669935.1 Montipora foliosa
GATTCCCCGTGTTTTGAATATCTGTAGCGTTTACAGAACATTGTCAAACAGGAAAATGCAACTTGTAGGCGATGGAGATCGAACAAGTCATTTCGAAAATGCCAAAACTTAAACCCAGACTTTGGCAAAAAACAGTTTTTAAGTTTACCAGTTTCAGTGCTTGGACTCCTTCAATTTGACTACTGTCTGTTTTTGCTGTTATGTGGTCTCATCGATCAGTAGTCCATTCAGAAGATTACGCCAAGCCGACCACATAGCTGAAGGAAAGGCCAGACCACAACACCGGGAACTACATGACCTACTCTTTTCGACTAGTGTGTTGGATCTTTAACGTCCCTCAGAGTTTATGAACATTGAAGGGTTGAGATACAGGGCCTACGGTTTATAGTCCTTATCCTAGAAGACTTGAAAGTTTAACCATTGAACTGCATTTGCGGGTGAAATTACAAAGGCAGCACTTTCTCCTCAGTTATTTTAAGACCCTGAGTGTTGGTCCGGCCGGAGTCGAACTCACGACCTCCCGCATGGCAGCCCGATGCTCAACCAACTGAGCCACAGGCCCGCACTAAGAACTATAGGATACTCAAGCTCGATCGCCAAGTGATAGCATCTCAACATGGCGTGCATTTCATCGCAGTGGGTTTCCAAATGGGAAACCAAGGATTTATCAGGACAACCAAATTCACGGATTTGGCTGCCCGGCTTTTGAAACAGGGACAACCTGGATTTTATTAAATTTCGAACACTGTACATCTCGCAGATATTCTGATTCTCCTAAACGCAAGGCTTCTCTCGACGATGCAACGAATTTTACGTACTTGTCACAAAAATACCTGCACCTTTTGCCGCAGCGATGTTGTCTGCCAGTGGATTACGTTTGCGCCAGTTGTTATATAAAGACGATAAATTGTCCATGCTTCCAAACAAGTTACACCCAGAGTCTTTTCATAAAAACATTGAAAGTGGAATCTCTTTAGTTCCAAGAACGCCCTGAGAATATACATAGACTAAGAGTCAGTTTATTTCGCTTATTTGTTGTTATCCTTGCCTTTTTACCACATCTGCAGTAATTACGTTTATTGACCCCAGAACATCTGAAGAACGATATATATTAATTAGTCCCTCGATATAACGAAATTCGGGCCTCTTTGATCCACGTATTAAAAGTGGGAGTGGGAGGGGGGGGGGGGGGTGTTGAAGAGAATACTTAGGGAGGGAAGGGATAAAAAGCGGAAAGGGAAACGTGTGGTGACTGGCGAGAGAAAAGTAGCCACTCAGGATTTGATATGAGGAATGAAATTTCCCAATATTCCATGGCACTTTTACTGTCCTCTTTATGTGAGGAGAGCTGAGAGGATAATGCAAAACCCATAAATCAACGGAGAAAAACCGATGATCCGTAACTTACAGTACGGACCGAGAAAAGGAGGTTAGTAAGATATTTATTATATCTGTGAGGTTAATCCGGCGCGCGGGCAAAGAAACTAGTCGAAGTCAAGCGGAAGGTTCAATTGCTACAAAGATTGGCGTGTCAAAATCCGAAAAATCAAAATCTTCTTGGCTGTTTGAAATAGTTTCTTGCAAGATTCAAACAGTTTTGCAAGTTTATGTAACAGAAACGACATGAAAAACTTGCTAGATAATGTTTTAAATTTAGCGGGCTGTACAGCGGGCCCGGAGGGGGGGGGGGGGAGGGGAAGAGGGTGAACTCCCATATCAAAAGGGGAGGGATGCTCGACGGAAATTTTTAATTAATCCCTAAAGGAGACCAATCTGGGTGTGGCCCAGGCTTTTTTCTATTTTTAACCCTAACAGAGACTATATTTTCACTGACACGATAGGCACGAATCTTGCGTCACTTTAATGTTATTATGCTTTTGGCGTTCTCGCGCATTGCCCTATTTAAACAGCGAGTTTCAGGTTATTTCGACCTCTTTTCCCCGTTACGCTTAAGGCCAGCGTCACGTTGTTTTGTATTCTTTACCGTTCGTCGCCGAAGCTCATGGCCGCACTAGTTGTTACCCGTTGATATTAACCCAGATGCTTTGGCTGCTCTTCCTGTTGTCCCGCCTGCTGCTCTACCAGCTCCAGCTGCGCCATCAGCTCCGGTGGCAGTCATGATGGAGGAGGACAAGGCGCGCCAGCTTCACAGCCCGAGGTTTGTGGTTTCGAATTTAGTTCTGCTACCTTGTTAGTCTTTGTCGGCCAAGTGTCTTACCGTCTCTTTTATATTTGGTCGTGTGTTTGGCCGTGGTTTTTCTATACCTTGTAAGTTCGATTATTTTCTACACCGTTTGGTCGTGTGTTCGATGGAAATTTGGCGGTTGGTCGTTAGTTCGACTGTTTCCTAATGTTTGTCGTTGGTCGTCAGTTCAACTTTTTCTTATGTTTGGTCGTGTGGTCGACCGTAGTTGTTTGTCGCTAGTCGTCAGTTCGACTATCCCTTATGTTTGGTCGAGTGGTCGACCGTAGTTGTTTGTCGTTGGTCGTCAGTTCGACTTTTCCTTATGTTCGGTCATATGGTCGACCGTAGCGTTGTTGATCGTAAGTTCGACTAATTTCTATTATGCTCTATCGTGTGTTCGGCCGTAATTGTTTGTTGTTGGTTTAGTTCGTCTATTTCTTTTACATGTTTGGGCATTTAAAGTCCGTAGTTTGGATGTTGGTCGTCAGTTGGACTATTTCCTAATAGCCGCTCGTATATTTTGGTCATTAGTTTCTTTCGAAGTTTTGCTTTTATTGTAAATCATTCCACTGTTTTCTGCTTTGTCCGTTGTTTTTAACTAGTAGTTTGCTTTAGTCCAGGGATTGAACCACGTAGATATTGTTTCTCAGTGTGCTCAATCGTTGTTGAGTTGTTTATTTGTTTTACGGTTTTCTTCATTTCGTGGTAGGTTTTTAACGGCGGTTCAGCTTACACAAATTCGAATTCGTGGCGCTGTTTTATTACTTTGTTTGTTAATACTTATTTGCATTTCATTCATTTAGTACCGTATTGTGTTCTTCCGCGTGGAATTAAACACTCCCTTTCACGTGTCATTCACGTTAAGTCTAGTCGTTTTGTTTGTGTAAGCTGAAGTTTGATGTTTCGCTTACATTATTTTAATTCGTTCCGTTTTTTGGGTTTATCCCTAGCAAGCGCCCCCTGAGGCTTTTGCCGATTTGAAAAAAGAGCTGGATTTGTTGCGCCAGCAACACGATGCCGGTAGTGTTGACTCAGCTTTGGGTGTCCTTCGTCAACTCCTCGCTCGCCCAGCAGGAATTTTTGACCCTCGTGCTTCTCTGGCAGCTTTGGAGCAGCTGGTTGATGTCGCCAGAGAGAAGGCCGATGACAGAGCCACCCGTTTCGGGATTATCTTGAGACAGACCCGAACCCTGCTTTATAATCCTTCCTTCCAGTACCTTCTGCTTAAGTTGATAGGGAGCAAAGAAGAATTGGCCATTGCAAAGGAGATCCAAAAGGCTTTGAAGCAAAGTCCTCCAGTTTATTTTCCTAGGAATTCTAAGATGTCTAGAGTTCCCTCGGGTCCCCACCCTAGGCAGCGTCAAGCACAAGTATGTTATTCTTGCGGCAAACGGGGCCATTTCGCTATATCCTGGTGGTCTAATCGTAACGGTGCTATCAACATAAGATAATCTGTATTTCCTTTGTTCAATAAAAGTGTTTGAATTTTCCAGTATTTTTCGCGTTTTATTTTCTTTTGTCTCTCTCCCTGTCCACTTGCTTGGCCGTGTCCAGAAGGGTAATCTAAATATACACCCTATAACTTGTCTTCGGATGGGTTCCTGGTCCGGTTCGGTTAATGGGTCTGGGTCCCCTGGGTCCCTCCCCTTTTCTTGTTGTTTTGCTTTAACCGCTTTCTGGGATCCTTTACTTTCCCGTTTTGCTCGGCGTTTTATTTTTGTTTTGTGTGCGTCCTTTAGATTTCTATCTATTTATTTGCCCGTACTTTGGTTCAGTTTACATCCCGGAGCGTTACTGAGGAGTGGTGTGATTGGGAAGGAAAACCTGCTAGCTGGACCGGCCCTCTTCCGTCAATTCACATGGTTTCTTCTGGTTTAGTTTATGCCTCTCCTTCTATGGTTCGGTTTCCAGACCCTGGAAAATTTTCAGCTGGAAATCTGTACAAGTGCATGTTTGCCTGTTTGGAAGTCCGTCCTTCAAGACTATCCAAAAGGATCAAGCATCTTCAGGTTCAGGGAGTTTTTTTGTCCCTTTTCATGGTACTTTCCAAGGCCGTCGCTACAGTAGTGGAGAACCCCCAAGCATGATTTTCCCTAATTCTACTTCGTGTGAGCGTTTCAAGAGCTTTGTTTCTCACACAATTTTAGACCGAGTCTCTAATGTTTCCCTTCTCGTCTGGGGTGAAGTGGGAAAAGTTAGGCCACCGCATTTAGTAATGCCTATTACAGTGGAACCTACCAAACCTCGCATGTGTCATGACGAAAGATTCCTTAATTGTTGGATTAAAGACTCTCCGTTTTCATTAGACTATATCACCGACCTTTCCCTTTCCCAGATTACGTTTGATGATAAGAGCGGCTATGACCACGTGCGCCTCCACGCTACCAGTTTCACCTTTTTTGGTTTTGGAATCGTAAGGATGGTATTTTGTCTATACCACTATTCCATTTGGATGGAAAACTAGTGCTTTTGTATACCACAGCATCGGAATGGCAGCCACTAACTACATTCGCTCCCTTGGGGTTCCTTGTTCACAGTATATTGACGACACACTGTGGTCAGCTTTGTCTAACGTCTAAACAGGTTTCCTACTCTAATGCTGTGGGGGAAATGGCAGCTTTCATCGCCTGTACCATTCTCATCTCCTTGGGATATTTTATTGGTCTCAAGAAATGTGTGCTTCAACCTTCTACCGCGGTTAGGTTTCTTGGGTACATTTGTGACTCTCTTAAGCAGGCTTTTATTCTTCCACAAGACAAGCGCATTAAATTTGCTTCTCTCCGAGAATCAATCTTAGAACACAGAACAGTGTCTCTAAAAAAACTTGCAAAAGTTCGCAGGGAAAAGCACGTCATTCGCCTTACTAGTTCCTGCGGCGAAGTTATTTTCTAATGCAGTATATCGGGCTATCTCCCACTGCAACAAGACGTCCTCTTCCCAGTTCCGTATTACTCAGAATCTCCGTAAAGAGTTTATTCATTGGAGGTTTTTGGATTCTTGGGAGGGCTTTCTTCCCTGGAGGGATGAGCGTCATCTTCACCTCAGGATACTCTCCGATGCTTCCTTTTCTGGCTGGAGTGCCACTCTTCAACTCCCACGAAGTCCACCCTCGGAATCTCGTGTTTACTGGGATGAGTCCACAAGCAGGTTCTCCATTGCGGCTAAGGAAACCCGAGCTCTACTCAACGCGGTCGAAAACCTGTTAGGTCAAACCTTCAATGCTAGAGTTGACGTTTTTGTCGATAACAAAGCTCTTTTGGATAGCTGGGAGAAGCAAATTTCCAAATCTCCCATCATTTCAGATACCCTCAAGAATTTATTTCTTTTTACGATGGCTCACAATCTCTCCTTGACCTTGCATTAAGTACCATCCCAGCTAAATCCTGCTGATCCTCCCTGTAGAGTTTTGTCTGACCTTGATTGTACGCTCACTCCAGATGTGTGTAAACTGTTAGATTCCACGTTTGTTTCACACTCCATTGATTTGATGGCCCTTTCATCTAACACACGTTGTGATTTTTAAGAGAGCTCGTTTTCGCGCCTCGGATTTTACCCTCCCAGCGTTATATTTATGCTAGAGATCTAGCCCTTTTTTGTTTAAAATTTTTCGCTGGAGACGGGGCGTCTGGTTTGTCTGACCTTGTCTGAACTCCCCCCCCTCCCCCGACGGCAGGCCCTACTGTAGAATACGGCCCGCTAATTTAGCCAATCACAGCGCGCGTACTATCTGAGAGATATAATAAAGTGTATTAAGATGATCAACCCACCTACTAGCAGTCACTGTCTATCCTAATTTATTACTATTAGTGTAGCTGCTACAGCACTTTCTCTATACGTGTGTACAGTTGGTATGAGCTCCCAACACTTTGTTAAAAAAGTGAAATTTTGCTAATTAAACTAAAATTACGGAAGTACTTTATATACGAATGTTACGGAAGACTTGATCGAACTTCCTGTTATTTTCTTGACACTATAAATATATTGCCCTGTTGCACGTGTTACTTGGTCACACTAGCTTGGTCACACTAGCTTGGTCACGGTAGCTTTGCATATCGGATCGTGATTTCAAATGAAACTCAGTGCCTCCGTCACCCCCAGTGTCAACGATGAACTGAAAAAATGGCACTGAACGCTTTAGGGGGTTCATTTAGTTTCCATTTTGTACAGGGTTATTGAACTGGTCTGCACCAATTTTATACTTGGAATACAATTCAATTTTATTTTACTTGAGGCCTGCAAAAGGAAGCTTCTGTAAAGTCCAAATCCTGTATTAAGCTTTGCTGTTCTTCTTCGTCTTCTCGTCAAGCAATTTTATCCGTATCTAAGATTATTTTTCAAATAGCGTATTGATTTTGTTACCTTTTACTGAAGCCAAAAATTGGAAACGTAGTCTTCGAAGTAAGAGTTGTAATCTTCTCTGCCTTGCTTGCTCTGGAGTCCGCTACTCTATGTCAGCCCTGTTTATCGCTTCAGAACACATTCTGGAGGCTTAATACGTGGTTGTTACTACAAATATTATTGTCGTACCCGTTATTAATTCGCCAACCGTTTGTTGGCCGTTAAAGGAATCACTTTCAGTGTCCGGTGGTTGATAAAGAATTTTGACGTCATTGTCGTGTAAACAGCGAACTTCGCTAAATTTGCCTTATAAAAGTAGCGTTTTGTTGTGAAAGCAATAGAAAAACACTGATATCATTTTTTGTGTAGAATTTATGGAATATTGACTTCACACCTTTCTAGTTTCTATCACCGTCTACCAACAGCTCGGCTTTTGCATGCCGGTTTTCATCGATGCAATCTCGTTACGAGGCAATCGAGATGGCGCTCGTTCCACGGGACTGCCAGCGTGCGTGGCGATGCGTGCGTGGCGATTCGTGCATGACGGCAGCGGAAGACGATATAGTTAGAGCTTCCTATATTAATATGCGGATCACCGGCGTCAGAGCCGTTTTCCTCTTAAGTGTTTTCAAACATCTATGCTTCCAGAGTTGCTCAAGCATTGCAAGCTTATGGGTTTCGAATCATAATTCTTTTTCATTCTGAAACAGGTTGATTGGTGGGTGATACTCTCTATTCAGGTAGCAGACGGGACTGCTTTATTTGGTACTTCGCCCTGCTGGTGGCAACTCAATGGTATGACGACTGGAAAATCTTTGCAGCTTAATCGTATAACTCAGTCTTTGAGTAAATTTTCTGTTCAATTTGATTCAGCCGATATTTCGAACGTGTGTAGTGATACAATTATCGAGTGCATCGGGTCTAGCAAGATGCAAAATACAACGATCAGGTTAATCAATGAGTTTGAGTAATGAAGTTGATTAATTAATCGTTATGGCTTCGCTTAAGATGGCAGGTATGTTTTTTTTTTCACTGTTCCAGATTCAAATGTTGTGGGTCACTGGAAAGGATCCTAATTACTCACAGTAAAGATTATGTTGTCATAATGGTACCGTGCCACATATCTGAGGTTCATGTGCATTAGTTTTGTTATGCAATTTTCGTTGTCTGCATCGACATGCAGGTATCTGTGACAAATATCGTTGGCTTATGCACTGATTAATGCACTAGTAGTTTCAACATACTTGAAAAAAGTATAGAATCTGCCCATAAATTAATCCACGCTTTCATCACAAGCAGATTGGACTATTGTAATTCACTTTTATACGGACTACCCTACTGCGCTCTCAGTAAACTGCAGCGTGTTCAAAACGCAGCTGCAAGAGTCCTATATCTAGCACCACGGTATTGCCATATCACACCTATACTATACAAATTACACTGGCTACCTGTAACGTTTAGAATAGATTATAAGATTATTATAATCACTCACAAAGCAATCCATGGTACAGCTCCTAATTATTTATCATCTCTCGTAAATTTTAAACCTAATTCTTCCTACAGCCTCAGATCAAATAACAAATATCTGCTTTCAAATCCAGATTTCAGGACTCTCCCTACTCTTGGCGATCGAGCCTTTGTGGCCGCCGCACCAAAACTGTGGAATAATCTTCTGTTAGATCTTAGATGCACTTCTGATTTTAGAGTTTTTAAACGTAATTTGAAGACTCATCTTTTTAAAAAAGCTTTTTCTGATATAGTATTGTAATTTATAGACTAGATAATTATTTATTCGTGTAATTTTTTGACTATATAGTGTTATATATTGTTCTTTTATTGTAAGGCGCATTTGAAAACTGTATAGTTGAATTTGCGCGGTATAAATAAATTTTATCATTATTATTATTATTATTATTATTATTAAAAATACTCTCACTCTCTTCGGCAACAACTGAGGACGTTGAAATGATTACAACCCAGTGGTTACTAAAATTTAAGGGGGCACTGTGTCAGGCAGCTTCAAATTCACTTAAGGTGGTCAGAAATATAGTAAATTCACAATTGTTGGTAACTATACGCACCATAAGACAATAAAAAAATATTCTCTAATGTTTTCTTCGGCTACACTTCAGAATTCATTGAACTGGGTTGCATGATCTTGGAAAAGTTATTTCTTCGGGCTTCTTGAAAATATACGTCACTTCTTATTCATATGTGCATGAAGTATTCTTCCTAAGAGAATTTTCATGTGAATAAATAGGTATAGATAGTTCAGTTTAACCAAAAACTATCGAATGTCTACGGCAATCTCTCTTTTCTGAATAGGAAATCGAATGGACAAAATGACTGCTGTATATTTTATTAGTACAGAGCAAGCCGCGATTTATTTGGGTTATTCGATTCAGTGACTTATTATAAATAACGTTTCGGGGGTTGTTGTTGCTGTTTTTAATATGTCATCTCATTTTGCACAACTAGAGGTGAATGGCACTTTACCTGGTGAAATTTATTAGACATTATTCAGAGGCTACACAACATAAAACTTTTAATTACCGTTTGTAGAGTTCAGTTGTTTTACTGAGTTAGTTGCAATGAATGGCTTAAAATGTCCACTTGAAGTAGTGTGCTGACTGTTTGAATGTGGTTTCTGTTGTTATTTTTTCGGTATTCTTAAAAAACCTAGAACAAAGATTGAAATGGACCAATAAAGATTTGCATACTACTGATTTACAATATTTTTGAACGTTTCAGCAAGCATTTGTTTTGACTGACAGCTCAGTCAACTTTCAACTAAGGAGCGAGTTAAGTCATCTGATATTGAATTTTATATTGCTTGACCGGTAAATCGTGGAGACAACTTCCTCCAAATCAACTTGATTTAGCCATTGCGTAACTGTATTACTTTTTTGCCGTATCGTGCTCTGTAATAATGGACACGTTAATTGGTGATTGCACTATCTTTGCAACAAATTACCTTGATGCTTTCTGTTCATCATATTGAAAGGGCTCCTCAAGTTGCATCAACTATGACATTTTAATAGTGATATAGCCTAGAGCCTCGGGAAGAGGAGAACCATTAGTCATTGATGGTTAAATAGCATTCATTGATTTATCCAACCAGAAAAGTGTTAACTGAATTATTCATTTGTTCTTATCAAAATTCCAGCTTGCTTAATTAACTGAACAAATATCCCGGTGCATTTTTTGATTCAATGTCTGCTCTATTGTAACGTTTCTTCTATAATAGTCTTGAAATGAGCCCAGATAAGTTTTTTCTTTTAAGTAAGATATTTTACTGAGTCAATTTTCTCCATCGCTGGTCTTGCCACGGGCCGGAGTGTATTATTCTGCTGGCATGCTGTAAAAAGAATGCTCACCGCAAGGTTAAGTTGTTCAGTTGGAAGTAGGGTTAGTAGTAAACATGTGTTACTGACGTCCATTGAAAGCCTAAGCTTTCCTTTCGATTGCCGCGATAATTTTTAATGAGGACAAAGTCAACCTTTAGTCGAAAGAGAAGCTAATATGCATGAGAATTTGAACCCCCCCTCTCTACCAATCATGAGAGACTATTTGATGCTAAACCAATCAGGTTTCACAAATTTGCTTTTTACCCTTGGCCACTCTTATATATCTAATAATCAGCATACAGTACTGTCATTAAGCAAAGAAGCCGTTATTGTCGACATTTGAAGGCTCGTGATCTTAAATTTAATTTACTTTTCCACATCTGTAAATTTTGAGTTAAGAAACATCCGATTCCTTTTGATCCTTTTTCCAGCAAGTCGTTCATAAACGTTGTTTTTACACCCGTAAGGCTTCTCAGACACGGTGATATGGCAGGATATGAATTCAAGATGGACAGTGAAACGCGGGAGAAAAATCGCAGCGTCAATTTTGAACGATGCGTATCTAAAGGTCTGGATTGTTCCACACCGCAGACATCCTCAACTGTTATCCGGGGTTCCGGACAGCGGAAACGATTCAAGAACACTCTACACCTATGGGAGTTTCTTCTTGAGCTTCTCGCTGATGACACCTGCAAATCGATCATTTGTTGGGAAAAGAAAGAGTGTGGAGTGTTTAAGCTCATCGACCAACACGAGGTAGCCAAGCGTTGGGGGAAGCTCAAACAAAATAAAGACATGAATTACAGCAAACTTAGTCGGTCTTTGAGGTTGTACTACCAACAAGGAATCATAGCTAAGGTGAGCCAGCTACAAAGCAGAAAATAACATTTATATACTCTTCAAAATACATGGTAGATATAGTTATCTTTGTTTTAGGACAGGGCCCCCTCAAGGCTCTATTTTAATGATTCGCTTTCAGGATATCTCATTGATACTCGAAGGAACCATGTCACATGAGGGGATTTAGTTTTCTTCAGGAAAAACTGCAAAGGAATCAATCCCAAAAAAATTTCCGTCTGTGTGCAAAGCAGTTGTGCAATACCGTAATAATAGAGTTTTGGCCATTACACAAAGTACAAGTGTTTAAACGTGTAAAACATGGCCCAAATTGTTCAAGTTTAAACCAATTTCCATATTTTCCATCCTCGTTCAATTCCGAAGACGGTGAATAGTCTTTAGTGCAGTAAAAGTTTCTTCATGAACACTAACCAGGCAGCTTTCATTCAATTGTTGAATTACGATTAGAGCGAAGTTAGGGGGCAATTGGAATAGCTTGTAATTTGCGCGGTCAGTTTGTTCGCTACAGTTATATATTTTCTCTCATAAATGCAGTATTTGTTTCAAGTATTCATCTGAACCTAAATTGGCCGGGACAGTCGAGCCTTCAGATGCAACCATGGTTACCCCACATTTTTCGACAATTAATGAAGCAAGGCATTAACTTTTTATCATGTTTCAGAGTTTTCAACGCTGCTAATTACTGCGGTCTCATTGAATCAGTCAGTGCAGGTTGGAATTTTGGTCATAAATGGGCTGGTCTGAAACATGAACAGCTTTTTAAAACATCTTATTCTTGAACAAGGTGTTATATTCTAAAGGTAGTCAAAACCAAAGCGTGACGAGTCTAAATATAGTCCTAAATTACTAGTTACCATTTATATATTAATCATTTAAGCTGACAACATGATTTATGACCCGATAATGTTTCACCAATAGGCACTGCATGGTTCTCAAGTTGTCTTTTGTGTTATCGTTAGCCCAAGTAATGATTGCTTGGTTACTGAAAAGAAAGCAGAGGTCTGTGTTGATTCCCTCGACCGAATGTTTATTACTGATGGCTAAAAAAGAAATACATGCACAAAAAGAATTCTGCATGGTGCTGTGATTGAATGAAGAATGAAAAGTGATCTCTTTATTTCCCAACATTGTAACCGTGGATAATTTAAAGATGCAACTGAGGGATGTTATTCGCTTCAAAAGCATCTAAACTGGACAAGTTTATTCCACTTTAACAAAAGGCACTTTGTCGTTCATTTACAAATATGAGTTAGAAGTGTTTGTCAGTAGATAGTTGTATTCTTACTATGTGAAGATTGCTCTTGTGTACACAGTAACTTACCATCGATTATAAGGTGAAGTTAAAAACAGTTTCTTTGAAAGAAAACTGATTCAAGTTAAAAGCCATGGTGCAATTGGCCTAGTATTCTACACTCGACTAAAAGACATATCCCTTTCTATAGTTGAACTCACATCATCAAATAGTAAGCTAGTGTGTAATCTATTATGTGTGACCAGCAACATAAATGATAACGATAATGATAATATTAACTTAAGTGAAGTATCGGTCTTATTAATCTAACTTGCAGAGGACCTCTAGACTGGTGATCAAATCAAATGTTATTCTATGAGTGACAAACTTTAGTGCTCAGAGGTAAACCTCTCTAACAAAGTCAAGTCGCATGTGACGTTGAGAGTGCTCATCTGTATGAAAGATACCTAGCAGTGCTTTTCTTTGGCGTAGTTAATTCATTAATTGTGCGGTACAAGAAGGTCATAATGTATTTGATGGGAGAAACCCAAAATCTCTCCACTCAAGTAAGAGCTATGATAGTACTGTTCATTAAGCCGCATTATTGATTATTGAGTCGAGATAAAATCGTTAAGTGTGACCAATCAAATGAAAGTTAGTGATAACTGCTTCTTGTATTGCCGTTAGTTGAAGGTGACTTAGGTTTTGAGCTCTTCATTTCCGTTCAATTCTATTGAAATTCTGTTCTCTGCAGGTTAAAGGTCAAATGCTGGTGTACAAGTTTAACAAACTTCCTTATGAATACCAGCCAGGAGTAACCAGATCATGGTATCGACAGAAGTTTGTAGGACAAGACACAAGCCCTCTGCCTAAAATGCAAACTGAACCTCCAGCTTCAAGTTCCTTGTTGTGTCCTACCAACACTCCTCATTGTTTTACCTGTCCTGATTCCAGACAAACGTGTTGGTGCTCAGATACAGTTCCATTAACGTCTTTACACTGCATTTCTAAAAGCAGAATCTTTTATCCAGTTTTTTGGCCAGCAGAATTCCTTAGCAGGGCACTTCCTTTGTAAAAAGCCAACCCTTCGTCAATAAATTGACTATCCTTTAATTTAGTGTTAATGGAAAAGGTCTTGCACATGAAGGCGTCCTACTTTCATGTACATACAACCTCACTGGCAAATGGAAAAGGTCTTGCACATGAAGGCGTCCTACTTTCATGTACATACAACCTCACTGGCAACACACCTTATTTGTCAATATATTTTGTTATTTTGAAACTTGTCCATCCAATCCTCACATTTAAGCAAAGATATTTTTTAAATCAACAAGAACATGAAGACCCATTGTAATAACAATCTATATTTTCTTCAAGACCGCTGGATTCAACGACAAAAAAGGTTTAAGAGAAGATATGATAAGATAAGAACTTTATTTAATGAGGCTATGTCACGTTATTTTAGAGTGTTTAGAGCAAATCTCAACCTCACTGGCAAATGGAAAAGGTCTTGCACATGAAGGCGTCCTACTTTCATGTACATACAACCTCACTGGCAACACACCTTATTTATCAATATATTTTGTTATTTTGAAAATTGTCCATCCAATCCTCACATTTAAGCAAAGATATTTTTTAAATCAACAAGAACATGATGACCCATTGTAATAACAATCTATATTTTCTACAAGACCGCTGGATTCAACGACAAAGAAGGTTTAAGAGAAGATATGATAAGATAAGAACTTTATTTAATGAGGCTATGTCACGTTATTTTAGAGTGTTTAGGGGAAATCTTTAGTTAATCACGAGTTAAAATCTCGAAAATGGTAATGTGGAATTCCTTTACTGATAAAATTATCGTTACATTACAAACAAGATGATTCTGAGCAAAAATGACCTTTATCCAGGCGATTTGCCATGACTGAGTTGGAAAACGTTGGACCGACTTTTTTTAAGATTACCCAAAGGCAATCCGTTTCAATCTTGTCCATTTGTGTCCATCCATGCTTCTTTTTCCTTTTCTATATTTTATATTGTCAAACTGTTTGAAATAGTTATTGCAATGTTTCATTCTACTTTTTGAGCATTTTGCGTGTCATGAAATTACATATTTTGCGTGGCATATCGCTTTTAATTATTATAATTGCAGTAGAACGACTGCTAATCGGGGACACTAAAATCTAGTTGTTACTCTACAAGAAATGAGAATTGTTGAGGATTCTGTGAGCATTTCAGGCAAAGATTATTCGTGTAAGACTCGAAAAGGTGCCTTATATTCTTCATTCAACTTTATCGTTTGAAATTGGCTACTTCGCGGGATCTGAAGCTTAGACTCTGGACTGAATATTAATATGTCAGACTTTCTTTCAAATGATCTTAAGATGGTTTAAGAGTAAAGTTGTACTAGAATTGGACTACTTCAGATCTGATGCTTAGACTCTGGAACTGACTAAAATGTAAGGCTTTCTTTCAAATGATCCTAAGACGTTGAAGAGTAAAGTTGTACTAGAACTGAACTACTTCGGATCTGAAGACGTTTTAAGACAGTAGCCGAGTTGAAAAAGCACTTCTGGTCACCAATTTCAGTAATTGAAAAGATTTCTTTCACAAACATAGCCTTCTTATCAACAGCCTCATACTATTTTTCCACTCACGCACCATAGATCCGGGTTTAAATCCCAACTTTATTTACTGGACATTTATCCAAATTGTAATGGAAAGATCGCAGAATTCCGTTGTTGTAGATCGAGTCAGCGGCTTGGCATTTTAGCAATCGTAGTGTTAGGGGTGGTTAATGAGCGCCAATTGCCCAGTTCCATTTAGTCAAGTTGACAGTATTTTATAGCGCAGCCCACGTGGCTACCCCGATGAATATCACCATTGTGCCGGCTTTCGTCGCCACCTGTTTTAAAACAGCTACACTTGAAAGAGTATTTAATTTCGTCATTAGCTGTAAGAACTCACTGCGCAGCAAGAGGGTTGAAATATACCGTTCCACGCTTGTCTATTTTTACAACACAAATGTGGGAAAACAAACGACAAAGAAAAAGAACAGAAATAAGTGATCGCGTGAAGCTGTTAGGCTCATTTCAAAGTGGATCATACAAGAAGGTATTTTAACGCTTTTTCTTAAAATCAGACGGTTTGGAAGAGATCTAATAATCACGATCATAAATTTCTTGTCCCAACGATGTGTCCTGGAGCACTCTTGCTTATACATGGGCTTTCACATCATTGTTTAATTCCTCACTTATTAAGAGTAATTTTAAAGTGGGGCCCTTCAAGAATTTTTCTGGCGTCGTCATTCTTAAAAAGTACCCTTGAGCAAGTTTCCATTGCAGTGACTAGACAAAACAAATGAAATTCATTAAGTAACGTTGATATCGAAGACCGTATCTGACACCCGCGTCACACACGGCACTGCGTCATTTCGGTGCGGGTTCTCCCGATCTTGGAATGTCCGATATTCCTTTATTCATGGATAAGGATTACACTTGAAAGGAAGCCATGCCGTTAGCCTGTTTTAAGCGAAGTGTCAAATCATTCTGCTTTTTGAGTATCTGTTTCTCAGCCTCACTACGAACAGCCTCCTTAGAACTGAGAAACGTCGAATTACAAATGTATTCTTCCGTTAAATTAATGGTTCAAATCACTTAATGGGCTCTTACTTCAAGTATTTATTAGTCACTATGCCTTGCCCAAAAAAGTGAAGAAATGTGATTTCTTGCAAAACCTTGCAACAGACTACTTTGTCTAATCTTTCCCCTTTCACTCCAAACACCAGAAAAAAACACCAAACATTGTAGATGCACGCATAAGTGCACAATTTTCAGGGGGTTTCATGAGCAACGACCGCTATTATAAGTTAAGACAGATAGTCTGGAGTAAAGCAATATCAATGCATGTTTGCCTCCGGCCTCTTTTACATAAGGGCCATTCAATTTGTTTTGCACACTGTCAGGTGTTACTTCTCAAGTTAGCTTTTAAATTTGTTTTGTATTTTATTTCTCTCCAAATGTAGAACAAATTAAGCTGCTTTACAAAGTTTCTTTTTCTCGGCCTACCCAATTTTATCTATTTTTGTTGTTGCTATACCTTTTTGTATCGGCACTTCGATGTTTAACACAGCCAGGAAGTCCAGGAACACCGGAACACCGGAACACTCCGGAACACCCTGGAAGTAACCCAAAACCCTTAATTTGGCTAACCCTAGGCCTAAAAGCCAACTTAAGGCCTAGCTAGGCCTAGGGTTAGCCAAATTGAGGGTTTTGGGTTACTTCCAGGGTGTTCCGGAGTGTTCCGGTGTTCCTGGTTTTAGAACATGCCGATATAAGCATTGAAACTTTGTGTAGCGATAATCACAGTCTGTTTACACTATTAAACAAGCTTGCGTCAGGAAGCCCCTGCTTGCATTAATTTAAGTGGAAACGAGGGAAATCTGGAATTTGAACAGTGGTGTGGCAACGACACAAGGAATTTTATCACATGAAGTAAATTAAGAAAATGATCAGGGCTTAAAGGGCTGAAGCTATATTGAAGGCGTTGATCGAGGATCGAGCATACGCATTTATCGGACAGCGGTCGAAGAGTGTGTCACGTCTTGTAAGCTGATGTTTTACCATGTACAAACCTAAACATTCATTAAGGCTATCCTGGCTTAAAGGGTGATGATCCCTGTGTGGATATGAATTTGACTGCAGGAGAGGGCCATTTTCAGTCTTTGGTTTTGTAAATTTTAGTTTAGTCAATGCAATGAAGAGCATTCAAGTCTCACGAGAGCAATAGACAATCTCCTATTTAAGAACATTTTCGAAAGCTCGCAAAGTTCATTGCCAGCCACTGTAAGTGAAAAATGTTCTGTCATACAGGCACAGTTTCGGCGAATGATTTATATCAGTGGTACCCATGTACCACTGATGATGACCATACGGTCGAAAAACGTTTAATTTGGTTCCTTAAATTTTTTTAGTAACTTTTAGCCTTCTTTTATAATCATCTTAAAAACAGCTATTATGGCAGTGATATATGTATTTTATAACACTTACTGTAATTGCTTATGTAGAGGTCATATCGCAAAAATTGAACCAAGGGAAAACACCGATTCCCGTTGGTCCACCGACGTTAATCCCTGTTGGACGGGGTTAGTACTGTTGTGTTTGATCAGCACTTCAGTTTCCACGTGCATCCCGAGCTTGCACATGATTCCAAGTTGGACTGAAGCCAATGAAATCGCACATAGTGTTTATCCACCCTGATCTTGCACGTGATTTCAAGGTGAATTGGAGCCAATGAAATCGCATAATAGGAAAAAAAGGGAGATTTGCAAACGGAATTTGTCTGAGTCTTTAACACGTGCAGCGTACGGCATCCCGCGTAATAACAAGAAGATGTCGTGAATTGGACACGTGGCACTGCCGAGTTTTCTTTGGTATACTTGAAATGTTTTGTCTTCGACTGAAAATACGATCACGTCTCGTGCCAAATAATGGGTAGACATGCAGGTGATACTATCTCAGTAAAAGCCTCGATAGAGCATGATAGTAATGAATTGAAGGGATATACCAGTATGAAAGTAGCGAAAGGGATATGCTCCGAGAGATCGCCGGTATTGTTGGTCTATCTCTAAGCGAATTGTAGACTAGAGAATTGTAAACCGCCATGAAACTGTATGTGGTCACGGTATGTACGGTACGGTATATAAACCCATTACCGTGACTATTGTACGTCAATTTCTGTAAAGACTTCATGATGAATATTGTTTTTATTTGAAGTTTACCAAAGTGGTGGGAGATGTTTTTGTTAACGGAATAGCAATATTCACTTTTTATAAACAATTCTTTTGATATTTAATTTTTGCCAGTCACAGGTGTTTCGACAGCCAATAGATCTCTGGTTGGCACATTAATGACAATAGGTGACGTTGAGTATCGCTATAGTTCAGAAAGAAGAAATTAACATAAGAAACATCGTCCTCCATGTCACTGATCGATAAGCTTTGTTTAGTTACGAAAAATTACTCTGTGATATTGATAAGGATTCCTGCGGCTCGATGTTCCCGCGAAATGCTCTTTCTGTCTAGGCAGTACGAATTGAGTTTGCTAACTCGCAGTCTCAAATCTAAGTAAAGAAAGCTATTAAACTGATTTCATTATCCTGATAGTGCAAGCTTTGAATATCCAATTTTAAGTACACATGAGATATAAAGGACTTTACGTGAGTAGTTTAAACCAGGTGATCTAAGGAAACTTTTCCACTGGGAAAGGGATCATCGATAATGCCACAAAATAATTCAAAGAAATTTGTTAAGCACTTGTAAGCAGGAAAATATAAACAATCCGCTGCAATTATTAGGCAAATTATGTATATTAGATCTTGGTATGGTAATTAAGCAATTAGTAAATGTTTCACATTCGCGTTCGTTCTATAACGGGGTTGGTGACCCAACTGATTCGTGCGAAATACGAGATTCCAATTTGTCTTGGTTCTTCAAGTTGTTATTTTATTCGGTGACAAGCATTGGCCTTGAAGTACCTATTTATACCACTCTGTAGAATATAGAGCCTTGTTTAGTAAACATAGCCACATTTAGTCTTAATAAGTATACTTCTTCGAAACTACTGTTGTTTGCAAGTTGTGCGTTCTTGTCTACAGAAGTTGTACAGTTTTGTTGCATGTATTCGTCTGTAAGGATGCAAGGTATACATGAAATCGTTCCCATATTGTTGCAAGCCTTAGTGAATTTTAAGAAAATCGTTGTAACTCAATATCCCTCTTAAAAGTGTACATGTGATTCGCCGGTATGTTGATTGTACAGGAAGGTGATCCATTCGTTTGGTCCATTGGTTGATTATTAGTTATAAAGGTAACAGTAGTTCTTGTTGAGTAGAAACAATAACTGGACATCCTTTCTTTCCCCTGTTATTCAGCAAACAAAAAACCTTGGAAACTAGATGTCCATCTCTGTAAAACGCAATACATCATTGAAAGAGGAGTTTCTTGGATAATGAAAAATTGAGTTTTAAATAGACGACCTGGAATTCATCTTTAGCTGGTCTTAGCTCCATTAAAATGGGCATGTAGAGATATAATTTGATACTGCAGAATGAATGCATTTTCGCACAAAGAGCATCCATGATGATCGAGATCTTTCAGCCACCGATTCACTCTTTTCTTCTTCCAAGATCAGTTCAAAATATCTAAGCCTAAACGTTTTGACGGATACAAACCCAGTGGATCGCGTTTTTGCATCCAGGTCTCCGAAGCCATGAACCTTACTTTGCTCGATTAAATCTGAGTTTATATGTTTGTATGTCTTTCCTTGAAAACATGACACTGGCTTTTCGAAATAAGCATGATCTTTAACTTTCACAAACAACTCTCAGTTTTCTGAAAAAAAAAAGGGAAAAAAAGCAGTTATCGGTTGTTTCAAACAAAAATGGCTCTCCGTGAAACTGAACTATGCCTAGCATGTGTTTTAAGGTCCAAGCTATATCCATTTGCAGCTGCCTTCTCCTCGGGTCCACTTTCTGAAGTAAATGGCATAAATCTTGTTATTCCGTTGGCAAAACTTTTGATTTAATTTCAATTAGGCTGCTGTTTATATGCCTCAAGGGGCACAAGTTTTGCAAAAATTACGCACGGAAGCTTTGGTTTAATGATTTTTACGTGCATTCCGATTAAATTTGTTCGACGTAGTGGTACAATTATCCGGGAGCAGTCTGGTGTGTTTTTTTCTCTCAGAACGAGAGAAAAGGCCTCAATATCGTTGAGAAGAAATTAAAATATGTAGTACTTAGTATATGAATAATGTTGCTCTCTCTTTATTCAGTATATATCTTATTCAAATTGTTTTTTCAAGTCGCGATCCACGAAATAGACCCAAATACCAAATACCTTAAAAATACCTTCAAAATTCAGCCATCAGAAAATGAATTTAAAATACACTAAAAGACGCTATACGAAAATGTAAGGCACTAATTAAGATACGAGGGAATTCGTTCACTTCCGAACATATTGCCATGACTTCAAATCGTAACTCTTATTGCGTCATGGATGAATATTAAGGCTACTAATTAAAAGCGAGCTTGAATGAGTCATTATTCTCTGAACTGAACCTCAACAAATACTTATCTTTTAAGCCCTTATTTTATCAGCTTTGAGAAGAGGGTTTCTTAGCAGACATTCTAATTTGGTGGACTTTTGTATTCTTGGTTAAAGAATAAAGGACCAACTACTGTGATGTTGTGCAAGAGCACGCAATTTTTCTTATTATAAGCTGTTTAATGTGACTCTCTGATTCCTTTGTTTTTATTTCTAAACATAGTATTTTAATTATGCAAAACCGAAGGTCTCTAAGCTACTTGGATCTCATACGAAACCATGCAACATAAAAGAACTTTCATGATCAAAGATTGTGAAAAATCTCTCTTAAGCGAACTTGTTCCAAACATTTTGACAAACGTTCTTTCGAGTAATATGCTTTTTTCCCGCCAAATCTAATGGATTTCAAAACGAAGCTAGCCATGAGAAACTCTCAGAACAGAATCGTTCGCCTGAGGGCACGAAAGGAATGCTAAAAGCGTGGGCAGACCTGTCTGACTCACGTCACCGTGGTCAGTGTACTTGACGTGGAGAACACCGCCCAAAGAAGTGGGAGGACGCTAATTCCGACTTCCAAGGCTGGATGTCCGTTCCATTCAAACTAAAGGTTCCCTTTTTCGGTGAAGGAAGTTTTGGACCCTTTTAGCTACGAGAAGGCATCGTCAAGTAGGGTTTGCTGCTAGTCGGCCGCGGTAAACTAATTTATAGTGGAGACCTTTCGAAACAAGGTAACTATGAAGGCATGCTTTGTGGACTGAAAGCATAATATGGTACATCAGACAAAGGCCCAAGGAGGACTCTGAGGTTCGGCTTTTAATCTTTTATCGGAGGCCAAATTTCCCTTATGAACCCCGATATTTTAGGGCAACACTCCCCACCCACGCCAAGGCATATTTCCGATTTTAAAAGCTGATACCCTCAGTTATTGATTGAACATTCGACTAGGCGTCAACTTGTACAATTAGCGATAAATCCCCGTTTAATAATACATGTATAAACACATAGAAAAATGTCATATTTAGCAACAAAATATTTAACCGAGTCGTTTTGGGATTCATTTCATTCACGTTGGATCCAAAGGTTAAATCTTCAATTTATTGCCTTTTTAAACAAATCACCTTCTTTGAAGACGAGGAAGTTACAACTTTCACCTTATTTAATCTTCCTCTACCCTTTGGCAAAGGATGAGTCTTTTTGCATAAGCCGACTGAATGTTACTTCAAACCCAAGCAATTCAAGTCTCCATAGTTGAGCTGTCAAGCCTATTTCTCATTGCCCGACCGCCGGAGCTATCGATGCTATTGACAGAAACGTTTGCACGTATTGTGTTTCACTAACGTGAGCTGCATATCCTTCCATCCTAGTACGAAAGCAATGGAGCAAAGACCGGAGGAAACCCAACGATCCAGTGAAGGAATCCTCTCCGCGAAACGAGCTTACCGCAGCCAACCACGCTACAAGAATATTGTCCACCTTTGGGAGTTCCTCCTGGAGCTTTTAGCCAAGGAAAGTTGCTCTTCTTTCATAAGCTGGGTCAGAAAGGAACGTGGAGAGTTCATATTGAAAAATCCCGAAGAAGTATCGAGGCGATGGGGGATTGTGAAGGGTAGGCAAGGGATGAATTACGGCAAACTGAGCAGAGCATTGAGATATTACTACCAGCAAGAAATTATTCAGAAGGTGACTTCATTATTCTGTTACTTTTTCGATCATCTTTGTCAAAGCCTTGTCTAATTACCAACCCCTTACCAAAATACTGTGGAGCTAAGGGTTATTTCCCTAGGAAATATTTTCTTCGTCTGATTTCGATTAGTGTTTTTAGTGACAATGGATGGGCCAAATTCGAATAGAAAACTGTAGAGGCTCTCAACTGAGACATCCCTTCTCTTTCTTTCGCAGAACGATACTTACTTAAGCTAGTTAAGTAAAAGTCAAGGAACACATCGATGGTAAAAGTGCTTATTTTGTTTTTAGGTTCCCGGTAAAAGGCTGGTCTACAAGTTTGGCAAACTGCCGTATAAATACAAACTTGGAATGAGAGAACCTCTTCACTGTCGAAAAAAGGTCGTAGACAACTTTGACGAGAGAGAAGTGACAAGGGCTAATGCCTGTCGACCACAAAAAATCCTTTCAGTTCCTGCAAACTGTTCAGCAGTTACACCCACCTATACCCCACCGAGATGTTTTTTGTCACCCAAGCCCATGCCCGGTCGTTCCATGTTGTGGTATCCAAGCAACTCTTTTCCCAGACGACGAATGGATGCTACCAAAAGGGGTATCATGTATGGGTCTGTCCATCCAATGAGACCTGTTTATGTGAGGGTCAACAGGTTTCTTCCCACGACTCTTCCTGTTTCTGTAATCCACCACTAAAAAGGACCAAAACTATTATGTGTTCTGTTCCGTTTATTTTAGCGAAGGATATCGTACTCAGTCATTCATTGTCAGACGAGCGTGGAATTGCGGCAATTCTTCAGTTTGGAACTCATTTTAGAAGAAAGTGAAAGCTTCATTGTATCAGTAGCAAAATAAGGCAGAAAAGTATTCACCTCTAAATTTTCGATGACTCTCAGTTCATCTTGATCACAGAGTGACCTGGACCTCGGCCTTATTTTGCTACTGATACAATGAAGCTTTCACTTTCTTCTGGATTAGTGCGTACAATGTAGCAAATGAAACTCATTTTAAAACTCATCCACATTTATTCATAATTAAACCGTTTCATCTCAGTTTCCAAATATTGTGCTTATAATGGCAATTAGCATATATTCAAAATTAAAAAGTTTCGTTCTTGTCGAATTATTTTCTGTTACGCATATACTCCATCGCAGTCCCTAGATGCCACTTAGTAACGCCAATTAGTGTTGCATCCACGGGGTCTTCAAAATAACATTTATAATGATGTACTGCAAATTAGTTTACTTTTACTTTTACTTTTACTTTTAATAATGTTGTGCAATTTCCCTTTACGGTGACTTTTATGTCCCTTAATAAAATTCTGAATTGTGGCCAATCCAAATTATTATTTTCATGTGGATCGTGCGGCGCAAGATATTTCTTAGCCTAAAATAAGACCATTTGCTACAATCCTGGTCAAACGTATTGGGACAATTCGTGCTTTTCGCCCTCCCTCCATTACAATGTTGATTTTTCACGGTCTCCAAAATCAATATCCGTTCATCAATCGCTGGCATGTTTCAACATTGTCTGGGGGGAAGGGTGGGGCGCGAAAAAGGCAGCGAAAGAAGAACACACGTTACTCATTTAACGATGGAAAAATGTACAGTAAATTCTCTACTTTCGCCCAAAATTTCACAGATGTCCCGAAGAGTTTTGACCCGGATTGTAGTTACTGAGCAGTTCGTTTCAGTAGTGATGTGTTTGTATGCTGTACAAGACGATCCCTCCCCTTAAACTCTGTGGGCTGAAATTTTTAATTGTGCCGACCCTTCAAACGAAAGCCACCAGGCAGCAATTTCTACGGATGTTGTTTTTGATACTCTACACAGTGTTTCTAACTTCGACGCTTGACTGAATCAATTACACAGCCATTTTACTGTTGTAGGCTTGTTCGACTAGAGGCTTAAACAAAAAATAACTTTCCCAAAGGCGTCTCCTAAGAGGAATAAGAGGGAGTTCAGTGATGAATGGGCTTGAAAGAGTTGAATATGAAGAAAAGAAATTCCACTTTCTCGTAAAATGTATGACTAGAATAAAATGATAGCTGGACAGAATAACTTGCACTGATATTAATTCACAAAGTTTCATACAAAAATATTCATTTATTTACAATACTTTCCTGTATACACATAAAAACATGGAACTAAAAACATTTACATGCACACATTGCATTTCAGTTACTATCTTTGTATTTTATGGTGGAATTTAGCCACTGTGTTTGCAAAGTTTGAAATGTATAAGTACATGGTTTGACCTTGTTACTTTGCAACCTAAATATCAATGGATTTCAGACCTTGAAAATCTGTCTTCTATCGCGTTTACGAAAAGTAGAGACCAAGAAGCATGACTCTACTTCTGGGTTAATATTTAGAATGATGCAGATAAAGGTGAAATGAGTTTTACTGGCTTAAAACAAGGTGTCGATTGCGATGAAAATGGGTCGAAGATTGGATACATGATTCTGCTCCCGCTTCTCAAACTTCCGGCAGTACTTAAAAGGGGGGTGGAAGCTGGGCAAGAACACATTGGACATCTCGGGATGGGTATGACAGGCCAGGACCAACTTCTTCCCATGGTGGTAGGGGTAGGGATAAGGACTGCAGCTTGTGGTGTGGTGTCATTGGTTGTCTGATGAGGTGGTGGCGTGACAACTGTGGTGGGTGTGACTGGCGTTTTCGGCGATACTGAGTTCTCCTTTTCGATGTGGATACTGGCACTTATCAAACTTGCGTGATGTAGCGATCTTGTCACACCAGGCTTGTAGTCATAAGGGAGTTTGTTGAACTTGTAAACTAGCCTTTGTCCAGGAACCTAAAAAATGTTGTAAGGTTAATCACCTAATTAATATGGAAAAATTATATCTAATTTACGAAGTTCACTGAGATGATCACTGTAACAGTTCGCAAATATACACTTTTTCTTCACATACTGACAAGAACTTCTAATTTGGGGGTTGAGGCTGTAAGTTTTTATTTTTGTTTTGCGATTTGACCTGATTGGTAGGCTAAGTTCGACAACAAACTGAGTTGTTCTTCACTGTATTATGCAATACAAAAACTATATTGTTAGAGCGACTTTCACATGACCTTGAAAACAGTGTTCACGGACCAATGTTTGGCAACATTAAAACGAAGCTTCTCCTTATTCCCGCCAAGGAAACTCCTAATACGGCAGTACAGTAAACAGTTGGATGGCCCAATCACATTCCTGAATTTCAAATGACGTCAAAGCGAAATGCCGTCGTTCTCCAGAAAGTTCCATGGAGAGATGACGTTGTTTGGATCCGCATTGGCTGAGGCAAGGAAAAATCGCACTCGTTTGTTTTTGTTCGATAAGCCAAGTAAATGTTTGCATTTTTGTTTACGTTCTGTTTTCACGTTTATTTTTCAAGGTCATAGGAAAGTCGCTGTAATCAGTATTTGAGTTAATTGTCCTGTTAGACTACAGTGTTACATCTTTTTTACCTTTATTTACTATACTACTCACAAAAAAACCAAACAAACAGCAATTTAAAAAACAACAAGAACACAACAAGTGGCATAAATAAGGACGCCCTTAACTGACTCTCAGCCTGGGTATGTTCTTTACGAATTCTTTTTAATCTCAGCATCCTGAACAAGAGGTTCTTAATAAAACAAAAGAGTGTGTTACAATCAAAACCAACTTACTTTCTTTATAATCCCTTGCTGATAATAATATCTCAATGCTCGCCCTAACTTCTCATAATTCATTCCTTTCTTCCTCTTCACAAGTCCCCACCTCTTCGCTACTTCTTCGGCATTTTTCAGTTTGAACTCTCCTCGTTCCTTTCTAACCCATGTGATCAGTGAACGGCAGCTTTCCTCAGCCAGAAGCTCCAGGAGAAACTCCCAAAGATGAACGATGTTCTTATAACGAGGTTCTCTGGCATCCGATTCAGTGGAGAGCTTTTGTTTTTGCGAATGAATGAATATCTCCTTTTGTTCTTCAGTATTCGGTAACCGCTCCACTACATCTAAAAGCAAAAGAAACCAGTACGGTTATTGTCTTATTCTGTACAGTCACACTTTCGATCATCTGAAGGACTACAGCATCTCAACCCAATTTTAAACATAAGCAATTCTTGGCGACGACCCTTTCGTTGCACCTTCCCCCAAACAGTGGACTTAGTTCGTCCGGATTGTACAAAGGGCAAGCACTTTTACTTCTTCACTATCTCGGAAAGATGAAACTTTGCTATTAGGGGTAAAACTGTGAACTTGCATCATTTTAATTTGGCTTTTTCTACCTTGATTTTTTTTTTGTCATCCATTTAGTTGGTAATGGTGAAGGTAAAGTGACTTTATTTAACCTCACTGGTTCCTTCAGCTACGAGGATAGCATCAATGGAAGCCGACGGCCGTGCTCCGAATCGAAAGCTGTGCACAAACCAACTGAGATACGCATGCTGTATATTGGGTTGATTTAACATTTATTGTACTTTATTCTAATGAACATTTATTACTATGCGATCTTCAGCCAGTTTCTCATTATCAGCATCATCATCATTATTATTATTATTATTATTATTAGTAGTAGTAGTAGTAGTAGTAGTAGTAGTCATGTATAGCGGTGCTATAATTTTCAAAAGAAACCCATTTTAGCTATAGCAAGGCGCTTCTTCAGTTGGTTTCTTTATCCTTTGTTTCCTTTCGAAGTTCTCTATGTGACAGTAATTTTCCTGCCCCATTGCTTATAAAAATTAGACATTCTCTCGACCGTTAATTTTTAAGCTTTCAGATGTATTGCTATCGTAATTTTCAGGCGTCACTGAAAGCTGGCACACTCAAATGGCGCCATCACCGGTCCCCAGTGCTTCCATTGGCTTAGTAGAATTTGAGAATCTCATGAACGAAAAGTTTCCTAGCTCCTAGCGGTTTTGATTTCCCAACCAAACGTAAATGATGGTCTGTGAGTCAGGGTAACGACACTTCACAAGTCTTGATACACCTTACCTCGCTCATGTGCTATGGTTGAAACGACCATGTTGGCTTTTGTAGATTGTCGTTGATCGGCCCAGAGAACTTTTCCTAAGAGCAATTCGAATGATATGTTGATGTAAACTTCGTTTATTTATAGGCACTTTCATGAGGCAGGAAGTGGCAATTGTATAAAAAATGCCATCCTGTTTGTTTTTGTTTGAAGGTCGAATGCGTGGTGGCTGGGGCACCTCTGACGTCAAGGTGATTTGTTATGAACACGTTATTTAATAGTATTTTGATTTGGGTGCGAATTATTTCTTATAATTTTCTATGGAAGTGATGATTGAACATACTGAAAAAATTGGCCTTATCTTGGTTATTAGCGACCAAAATTCGGTTGCATTCAAAACATTGAGGTTCAACTGATCACACACAATCGTCTAAACTATTAATTAATTAACATACAAATGACTTAACGAAATGGTATTGACATCACTAAATTTGAATTGTCTGTGAGCACAAAATTGCAAAGATGCATTTACACGTGGCTTCAAATCGCCGCAATTTTCACGAAACTCGAATTCTGTGTTTCTTATAAAAGATCCACATTCAGCAAAGGTACTCGATCCGAAATGTCGTGACAATACACTCGGCCGTGACACAAGCGACCGGAAAGAACATTATGTTAATAAACGGAAGAAACAGTAGGAAGTTGGAAAACATGTTCCGGACCAACACAATGGAGTTCCTTAAGGTTTCTAGCTGTTTTGCGATGTCATCATTCTTATATGAAGCAGTTCAAATGAACTGCGACTGTTATTTCTATATTAAATTGCAATAGCGGTGAAGACAATCTCGAACGTTGCAATTCCGGTGATACAGCTCCTTGGTCCGTTTGTGTTAAATACAAATGTTACATCAGTTTACACACTCAAATTACACACTTCCGTTAATCGAGAGAAATGCCACTGCTGATATACAGAAAAAAAAAACCATAAATAATGTTATCTAAAGGAACTGGGTGAAGTCGATATAAATCGATATCACACGGTCGTTTTTACGGTACGGTGCCCTTATGTTATTAAAATAAAATTTCTTTATTGCAATTTTTTACGAATTATGTTTGTTCCAATGGAGATTTGTCTTGAAAGTACCTATCGAAAAAAAAGCCCTCTGACTTCTTTCCATGAGTTCGATTAATTTAATAGCTATATCGAGGGGAACATGATTATTAAATACTTGTGAAATTATAACACCGGAAAACGCTCTAAACTTTTTTTTGACTGTGAATCAATTTCGACGCCACTTGACACGTTCGATCAACTTTAGTTAAAGAGGTATTCCAAATGTTCGGTATCTTGCTGTTTAAGATAGCGTCATCCCTTTTTTTGCAGGGCCGTTGACAAGAATTATGTAACTTGGAATATTTTGTTTGGCACAACTAACTTTGAGCACAGGTCAAAAAGTCAGCTTTAATTTTCTTTGCGGAACTCTATTTCAAGCGATAGTTCAATGGGCCCTTGAAATTCACGTAAAGAAGACTTAACCCATTATATTTGGATACGCGCCAATTACCATATCAATGAATGGAAGCTTCTACCACATCGGAAGCTATAAGATGCCGGTCGTTAGAATGCTGCCAAAAACTTAGAGGAAGACAGAAAAACCAAGCTGCCAAAGGAAGCACATTTCAGACCGACAATTCTCTTGGAGAAAAAAAATTGCTTGGTACTTTGTGGAAAAGTATGCGGAATTATTTTGTATTATTTTGTTCGTATTTTCTGACCGAAGTTGGAAGGGTTTAATTGTGTCACGGTCGTACCTGGAAACAGCGTAGACAGTTTTTTGGCAGCAGTATTGGAAGTTTTTCGTGTACGTATTATCCGTTTTTATACTGTTTGTTTTTTTCTTTCTCAGTACCAGTATTACTTACTACTTGCCTTCATATGTGTGTCTGAGCTGCTGTTGTAATGACATGATAACATATGATATTGCACTTAAGAATTATTTAAGTAATGACCAGAGATATTGGAGGTGTTTCATTGCAACATTTCACAATGATCAAAATTCGTTTGTTTTGTCTTGCGTTCGAGAGTTTTCGATCGCGAGGCCTATAGCTGCTCTTTGCTCTAAATGAGCAGACTTTGAAGTATAATCAGGTTTAAACGGATCTACGAACCTAAGCATTGCTGCAGTCTAGACGCGGATTTGGAGTGCTTTGGAGCTTATTAGTAGGAACAGCGATTTGAGTTCGTAATTGAAGACCTACTCCTTGACAGTAAACCCGATTGATAAGCAGACACACTGTTTCAGAGAACTGAGACGCGGTTGAGGCGCAAACTCCAGTCCATAATTCTACTAACTAGGTTTAATTAAGAGCAAGTCCCAAAACAGTAAGTCTTAAAATAGGAAGGCTTAAAAGCCCGCGTTGGATAGAAGATAGTAAAGTAGCCAACCAGGCGCGTAGCGCCGAGTTGTCTTAATTTACCAATCCCGTATCAAACGTTTTGTTGAAAGAACATGGCAGATTAAAGCGCAAAGAAACTAACGTAACGAAATTTTGCCTGATCGAGGTGACGGTGCCCATAAAGGCCGCTTGACTTTTGAGGTAATGTTGATCGAACTTAAAAGAGATCAATGTACTAAAAGACCCAGAGAGGAATTGTTATCGGTAACAAACCAGTCAGGCTAACCTAAACTAGTTTTTGTAAATAGGAGTGGCTTAGGAGGTTGACTTCTTCAATGACGAAAGCAGATATTAATCACCAGAAGTGTTATCGCCCGTTTGAATGATGATGGTAATAATAATAATAATGATAATAATGTCGCAATAGTAGCAAGAATGATAAATACTGTCGGAAACAGACAACTTTTTTGAAAGACATGTTTCGGCATGCTTATGCCATCATCAGTTTAATGAGTTCCTAAGTGTGAACAGTTATAAAGTCTACGGGTAGATGAAAAAATTATTACAACATGACGTAATACAAAAGTGGGTACTAATTACAGCGTGACACCAAACATCAAGGTGTAAACTAAAACGTGAGAAAAGTGTTGTAATGCTGCAATTGTTTGTTAAGTTCAGGTTTGATCTTATTCATATAAAAAGCTTCTTTGAGTTTTAAATCAATTGAGTTGCGTAACTACTTCGAGTTTTGATTGGATTACTGGATTGTGTCCGTCCTTTTTGATTGGCCAAAGTAATTACTTTGCTTTTGGTTTTACGACACTCATTTGAAAATCGCTCTAATCATAATCATAATCATGATAAGTTACTTTATGTGTCAACTGTATTTAGCACTAGGCCAGGCTATCAAATCGTGTGTTGGTTTTGTGATGAACCCTGTGGAGCGAGGCGACGTCTCAAATCAGACAATTTGTTCTCTTTTCATTTTAAAAGTATATTTTTCACCTACGGACTGGGGACTCCTTGTTAGGCAAGCTCCTCTCATTTTGCAGCATTCTGCTTCCTACGGCTCTGCTTGGCAGAGGAGAAAAGAAAGAAAACCTCGGCACGGATCTCCTCGATGGTCTGTGACGCATACGCAACGTGACTTCAATGCAACGTCACTTCCAGTCTTCCGCCATTGGACAGGCGTTAAAAACCAAAGTGGTTAAATAGGGGTTTGAACGGGTTAAGAGTTAGTTGCAGACGGCATCGAGGATCTTGCTCGTGCAGAGGTTTTCTTTCGTTCTCGTTAGAGAGCGACTTCTTCTAAACAGGGTAGCTTAAATACCCACTGGAGTTAATTAACAATTATTTCATGAGCCCGTGTTGGATACGAGATGGTAAATAGCCAACGAGGCTCGTAGCGCCGAGTTGCCTATTACAAATCCCGTATCCAACAAGGGCGAATGGAATAATTGTTTCATTAAATTCTCAACCTTCGGTTTTGCTAAATTTTATTTAAGTTTAAGAAACGACCGGAAAGTGATTTTATGCTGAGCGACATTTGCCGCATTTATTTCCATAAGAGCAGGGCTCCTGATAAGAGATAAGAGGTCAAGCACAGGTATAATGGCTGGTAACCCGGAGATCCGGTGAACCAATGTTTACTAATTAAGGATAACCTCCCCAGCAAATAAGAGTAAGTGATAGTTTTTGACTGATGGCATTATCAGCGTTTTACTCAATTAGTTTAGATAGTGATATATCCCTTGGATAGCGCGATCCGCCTCGTAAACAACCAACATAGGCCTAATAGGCCTTGGGCCCAAATGCTCTATTGAGACTGGAAAATGGTAGAGGATGGCTTGTTTAAAATGACTTGCATGTTTTGTAAAAGAAACGGAGTTTGATGGAAAACCGCTTCCTGACTTGAACTGCAACGGAACACGAATGCGCCAATATCTTCTCCCAATGCATACATTCTCCCTCCATCTGACTGAAAAACGCTTCATAATATATTTGTGATGACGCCACCTTTTTTTAGGAAACGGATGCCAAAGGTTCAAAGTTTGCTGATTCCGCTAGGCGTATCAAATACTATTTGTTATTTACCTAGACTTTCACCCAACAAAACGAGCACTGTGATTGGTTGATTCTTGGTCACATGCCTATATCAAATTCAAATGTATCCCGACCCGGATACCGCGCTGGATGTTCGGCTGGCATAGCTGAAGGGAAAGTCTAAGTGCATGACAAAGCATTTAATGTCTGGTCCCTAGGGAAACTACTGTAGTTAGTTTTGTTTTGCCTCGAGTCCGGATGTTTTCCTTGACTTCGTCTCGAGAAAAATCAGGACTCTCAGGAAGACAAAACAAGGTGGCCCTCGGGAAACCACTGTAGTTAGTTTTGTTTTGCCTCGAGTCCGGATGTTTTCCTTGACTTCGTCTCGAGAAACATCAGGACTCTGAGGAAGACAAAACAAACTGGTCCCTCGGGAAACTGCTGTAGTTAGTTTTGTTTTGCCTCGTGTCCGGATTTTTTCCTTGACAAACTGTTTCCCTGGAGACCATAGGTTAAGTGTATACTGTACCTTAATTCGTCCGGCTGGGAGATTTAATTTCTAAAGGAAGGGGGGGGGAGGGGGGGGGGGGAGAGGGTAGTTGGTTGTGAAATGAATGCTCAAAATGAATACTCTCTAGGAAACAGTATCAAACTTCTCAGGATGTCAGGAAGTCCTGGGTGTAGCGTTTTATGTAGCAAAGCCAAGTAGAAGTTGTAGTAGTAAATGCATGAAAAGGACCCTCTATACAACGAAATGCCGATAAAACGCACTGAATTGCTCGCTCCTCTGGCCCTTTGCAATTGTAATATCGAGGCTCGACTTGTTTCGTGACTGCATGCGACAACAGGTGTTTAAGACATGGGAAGCAATAAACAGTTGTCTGAGCTCTCCACAGCTAACGTGCAATTTTCTCTTAGGAAGCTACCTGAATAATACAGTTCTGCGAGTTCAGTTAGTCGCGTCCGTGATGTTTCTCATGCTTTATCGTACCACAATATGCGTTACTCACGCCATAATTAAGTTCCGAGGTTCATGATTATTTTCATTTCTTTTTACTGATGTAATCCTCTTTCTCAGCGAAAAAAAATTTGAATCAGTGTTAAACCGCGGATACCGACAATTTACTAGTTTCTAGAGCGAGGAAGTTATAACTAATTCTCTAACTTTTTCCGTTTCATGTAAAGTCCCGTCATCCTGTGTCGGTCGGTTATCGTATTTAATTTGCAGCGGACGCACCTGGGATTATGAAATACAAAATTATCTTTCATTAGGAAGCGCAGCCAGCAAGTCAGCAATTTCCTGCTGCAAAGTATGTTCGATACGTTGTTTGTATCTTGGTAGATTTACTGAGGGGGAGAACGTTCCTCAGGTATGCTGAGTAAAATATTCCAGATATTCTTTGTTGAGCTCATGACAAATGAGTATTGAATTGTGAAGTTAAAATCGTTAGGGAATGCTTTATAGTCGGAAATTACACCTAGTAAATATCTTATTTTGACATTATTTTCTTTGGGTGACCCATCCGGTTTCACTCTGTTACACTTGACACGTTTTCGTAAAAACGTCGTGGTTCTTTGTAATTTTAAGTGTCACTTTTCACACAGTAACTTTCACTGATCGCTGAAACAATTTTTTTATTAATATTGATCTTCAACACAAAGGAGAACTTTGAACGACGGGGAAAGAGCGCCGAGAAATCAAATATACCCTTTTAATGTTTGGCGGTCCCTTCCTTCTCAGGTTAGTTCTACTTCTAGAGAGAACTTTCTACTTCTACTTTAATACTCTTCAACGCTATTACAGGCATGCTCTCTCTTTAGTTAGCAAAATCCGTTTCTTTTGTGCTCTTTAAACAGGTTTTCTGCAAAATTAGCATATCTAAAAGTCCGTGTGGGCGTATTGTTGGCTCGTGGTCTGTCATTTAAGAGTGATTAAAAGACACATTGCTTCTATTGGTTTTATATTAACGACTCTCTGTTAAGCATATATCAAGTCGAAGTTAAATGCGCGTATCAATCTCTACGTCGAGCGAGTGGCATGCCTACTTAGAAAAGATATTTTGACTTCAGCAGTGCTGCCTCGGGAACGTGGAAAACTCGTACGCTGACGGAAATTGTCTGAGGTCAGTGTATTTAAAATTGCTGAAACATCTAATTTCACCGGCAGAAATTGACGACGCCCAGACGAACTGATAGCGATGGATTGCCCTAAAGTAAGTAAAGGTGAGTCTTATGATATAAAGGTGAGTCTTATGATATTTTGAATAAGTACGAATGACATGGACAGCTTATTTACGTTTTCCTTGCCTCACGGAGTTTGTATAAGTGTCAACGCTCTATTTACTGTGTTTAGTTGTGCTGTATTGTAATTTTAGAATTCCTTCATCTTTGGCATTAAAATAACCTTTATTCATCGAGAAAGCTATTTCGCAAGACATGGCGGGCTTGAGGGATGTCACAAGTTTCAGTAAAGTCCTTAATAAGCCATTTATTCATGATGCTCCAGAACGAAAAGTACTGAAAACGCCCAATGACGGTAAAAAGGAGCGTGATGATCATTGCATGCAATGCACTCTTTTTCCTTTAAGAACATCTAATTTTGTGGCTCAGGTTAAACGTTCTTACTTTTTTGCGATTTGCGTCTGAAAAAGTTCTTATAAATATGGTCTTAAAGTTGTGTGGTATATACTAAGTTCGACTTCAAACTGAGTAATTCTTCAGTGTGTCATGCAATACGAAAACCACATGGTTGATCATGGTAAACTGAACGTCCCTAAGTATTGTAAAGCGCCTTTGAGACGTTTGTGATAAAGGCGCTGTATAAATGCACCAGTTTTACTTTATTTGAGTTAATTGTCCTTTCAGACTACAGGTTTTACAGTTCTTTTCTTTTTCATTTGTTTATACTAATCACAGAAACGAAAAGACTAATGAGCAATATCGCTAACTGACTCTCAGCTGAGTGTGTTTTTTAAATTTTGTTTTAGTCTCAGCCAGAATGTTCTTGTAGAAAAGAGTGTAAATGTTGTCGGTAAAAGCCGTTATCAGGTTCAATCCGTTTTTACCTATAGGTTAAATTGGTGATCCTCATTCATGATAACCAGGTTGAATGTTTAAAGCAGCCATCAACCCACCCGCCCCCCTTCCCCCCAAAAAAGGTCTGAGAACACTTCAAGCTATGTCTTACGCATCTCAACACATCTTCTTAGCGCATCGTATCACCTTATCGGTTTCTGTATTCATACACTTATCCATTCAGCCTCAACAGTACAACACAGTAAAGGAACAAACAATAGTATTATTCGAACCTGGACCCTCCAGGCCCCAGTTGTTCGAAGGGTGGATAGCGCTATCTACTCAGTGGGCAAATCACTATGCACTGGATAACTCCTTTGGTTTTCAGCTGGTGTTTATCCGCTGGAAAGCGTTTTGAACTACCGAGGCCAGATCTACAGTCTTGTGTCCACACTACAACGAGGAACATGCTCGTATATGAGACAAGATGGCGGCGTTGATGCGTCTCTACAACGCTCTGCACAATTTTCCCTCTACACTCTCAATGCAAGTCCTTTTCCTAGTTCTGTTCAAGAGTCTTTTGCTCCGAACTAACAACGAAGACTTTGGAGTCGTCGATGTACACCTTAGCAAAGAATTAGCAACGACAAGGGCTCCAAATTATATTTTGAAACACCGTTCTCTTCGCTCGCATAACGGCAGCGATAGCTTTCAATCAAGACTGAAGGCAAGTTAGGGCAATGAAACTCCTTCAGGACAGCTCTACTGCTATGATATTGATTCTCCTCTCAGGCGATGTCTACCCTAATCCTGGATGGATTAACTAAAGTTTGCAGAAGCCTGGCATGAAGAT
>NC_090875.1:26805828-26808328 GCF_036669935.1 Montipora foliosa
TGAATGAATGAGTGATTGAATGAATGACTGAATGAATGATTGAATGAATGAATGAATGAATGATTGAATGAATGAATAAATGAATGAATGATTGAATGAATGAATGAATAAATGATTGAATGAATAAATGAATGAATGAATGAATGATTGAATGAATAAATGAATGAAGGAATGATTGAATGAATGAATGAATGAATGAATGAATGAATGATTGAATGAATGAATGAATGAATGAATGAATGATTGAATGAATGAATGAATGAATAAATGATTGAATGAATAAATGAATGAATGAATGATTGAATGAATAATGAATGATTGGATGAATGAATGATTGAATGAATGATTCAATGAGTGAATGAATGATTCAATGAATGAATGAATGATTAAATGATTGAATGATTGAATGAATGAATGAACGAATGAATGATTGAATGAATGAATAATTGAATGAATGAATGTATGAAAGAATGATTGAATGAATGATTGAATGAATGAATAATGGAATGAATGAATGAATGAATGAATGAATGATTGACTGAATGAATGAATAAATGATTGAATGAATGAATGAATGAATGAATGATTGATTGATTGAATGAATGAATGATTGATTGAATGAATGAATGTTTGAATAAATGATTGAATAAATGATTGAATGAATGAATGAATGAATGATTGAATGAATGAATGATTGATTGAATGAATGAATGTTTGAATGAATGATTGAATAAATGATTGAATGAACGAATGAATGAATGAATGATTGAATGAATAAATGAATGAATGATTGAATAAATGAATGATTGATAGAATGATTGAATGAATGATTGAATGAATGAATAAATGATTGATTGAATGATTGAATGAATGAATGATTGAATAAATGATTGAATGAATGAATGAATGAATGAATGAATGAATGAATGATTGAATGAATGATTGAATGAATGAATGTATGAATGAATGATTGAATGAATGATTGAATAAATGAATGATTGAATGAATGAATGAATAAATGATCGATTGAACGAATGAATGATTGATTAAATGAATGAATGAATGATTGAATGAATGATTGAATGAATAAATGAATGAATGATTGAATGAATGATTGAATGAATGAATGAATGATTGAATGAATGAATGAATGATTGAATGAATGAATGATTGAATGAATGATTGGATGATTGAATGAATGATTGATTGAATGAATGAATGTTTGAATGAATGATTGAATGAATGAATGAATGAATGATTGAATAAATGAATGATTGAAAGATTGATTGAATGAATGATTGAATGAATGAATAAATGATTGATTGAATGAATGAATGATTGAATGAATGATTAAATGAATGAATGAATGAATTAATGAATGATTGAATGAATGAATGAATGAATGAATGATTGATTGATTGAATGAATGAATGAAGGATTGAATGAATGATTGAATGAATGAATGTATGAATGAATGAATGATTGAATGAATGATTGAATGAATGAATGATTGAATGAATGAATGAATGAATGATTGAATGAATGAATGATTGATTGATTGATTGAATGAATGAATGAATGATTGAATGAATGAATGATTGAATGAATGAATGAATGAATGAATGATTGAATGAATGAATGAATGATTGATTGATTGAATGAATGAATGAAGGATTGAATGAATGATTGAATGAATGTATGAATGAATGAATGATTGAATGAATGATTGAATGAATGAATGATTGAATGAATGAATGAATGAATGAATGAATGAATGAATGATTGAATGAATGAATGATTGATTGATTGATTGAATGAATGAATGAATGAATGAATGATTGAATGAATGAATGATTGAATGAATGAATGATTAAATGAATGAATGAATGAATGAATGATTGAATGAATGATTGAATGTATGAATGTATGAATGAATGAATGATGGAATGAATGATTGAATAAATGAATGATTGAATGAATGAATAAATGATTAATTGAATGAATGAATGATTGAATAAATGAATGAATGAATGAATGATTGAATGAATAAACGAATGAATGATTGAATGAATGATTGAATGATTGAATGAATGAATGAATGAATGTATGAATGAATGAATGAATGATTGAATGAATGAATGAATGATTGAATGAATGATTGAATGAATGATTGGATGATTGAATGAATGATTGAATGAATGATTGAATTAATGATTGAATGAATGAATGATTGAATGAATGAATGAATGAATGAATGAATGATTGAATGAATGAATGATTGAATGAATTAATGAATGAAGGAATGATTGAATGAATGATTGAATTAATGATTGAATGAATGAATGAATGAATGAATGAATGATTGAATAAATGATTGGATGATTGAAACAATACCTTTACGGTTGACTTTTGTAACAGCTTGTGTTACGTCCTGAAATATTGTACCGTCCCATTTACTTTGTACGTGTTTATCCGCCGCGAAATAAGACCTTAGGCCTAA
>NC_090875.1:26813328-26820828 GCF_036669935.1 Montipora foliosa
GTACGTATTCAATAGAACCTAACTTTCATAACTTTTTATCAATACACCTCTTTAATTTGTAAATAATGTGAAATAAAATGAAAACATGCAATGGGGTGCAATTAAGCTTCTAGTTACTTTAATGCCAAAAAGAAAATATTTTAAGCAAGAGCCGATACAACGTAGATTTGATTTGATTTTAGTGGTGTTCAATATTTCGGCTGGCCAAACCAGCCTTCTTCAGGTACAATGAGAGTTTACATTGAATTGCTTCTATGTACATATATATATATAGTAAATGGATGTTGACGTAATACTGGAAAAAATGTGATAAAACATGGCAGTTACAGAGACTTTGAATTCAAATACTAAGAGTCACGGAAAAATAACGGAAATATAGTACACCACTAAAATCAAATCAAATCTACGTTGTATCGGCTCTTGCTTAAAATATTTAGTTTCTCAACTTGAAATAACGCCGATCAGATCAAGCCACTGATCCAACGTACACCGACAGGAAAATTGTCCACGGTTGCTTGCTTCAAAACTAAAAAAAAATCATGTTACGAACAAAGCCCGTGCGTCTAAGTTCCACGCGCGTTCTACTTTCTGATACATTTCTTTGCTGTCTTAAAAATCATTGGTTTCAGTCACGGTTTAGAGAAACAGTGTAACACTAGTGTTGACACTACTCTAGTATCAACTCTTTGCTGTTTTGAACCCTACGGGGACACTGGACAATAGGACTTGATTTAACCCTAGTGTTTACTCCCAACTGCGACCGCAATCAATGTTGTTATCACATTGGTTGCGGTTACACTTCAGAAAAACACAGTGTAACACTAGTGTTGACTACCCTGGTGTCAACTCTCTGGTGTTTTGAATCCCTAGGGGAACAGTGAACAAAAAAACTTGATTTAACACTAGTGTAAACTCCATAAATGCGACCGCAACCAGGATCTGTAAAAAGGATGCACGTTTCCTATCCTATTTTATTCGTTATTAGGGTGTAGCAAAACAAGCAAACAAACAAACAAAACAGCAAACCTACAATCAGTTAAAGTTCGATGAAATTTAAAGGAAGCGTTGCGCGCCTCGCCTCTTTGATCATGTTGGTGATATATAAGAGAAGGTTTTTGCCTACATATTTAACCAGCAGCCGATCAAGGTTCTGAAACAACTAGGCAGTTACCAGTGGCCCGATTTTTTGACCTCAGCGAAATTAATTGCGCCTAACTCTTACCGACTGTAAAGAAGTTAAGTGTTTCGTGTCCAAATTTGTGGCGTATTGAAAGAAAGTTATTCATCATAATTTCTAAAGTTTAGGCGAATAGTTTTAAATTGAGTGCCTAGTCTGAAATTCTGTTAATCATGGCTGTCCTAATTGCAAATGGGTGCTTGGACGCAACGGTGTATTTGCATTCCACCAGTGTTAGTGTATTGTGGCCTGTGGTTAGTTCTCTTCTCCGCTCCAGGAGTCAGTTTTTGACGTACGCGTGTTCACCAGTTCTCCCCTCATAAAAAAAACGAAACAACAATAAAACATTTATGTCACCTGCTACAATGTCAGTGATTTAGTATTAAGCTAACTCAAAGAAAGCTATTTACTGATTTGAAAACTTAGTGTGGTCGCCCGTCATACACACAAAAGGAAAAGAAAAGCACTTTGACAAGTTCGCCAGTATAAACTTTAGTCTGTGGTGCCCTCTTTGCAGTTCCTCCACGGGTTCGTTTGGTTATATTACTTGAGTTTTGCTGCCGCAGTGAGTGAGCCTGAAGCGAACGAACGCTCTAATACGGAGAAGAACACATTTTTTTTCGAAGCGCAAGGGATTGTGGTCAAAGGCGCAAGGAATTCTGGTTATGCGCGAATTGAGGAATTAAGATGCGCGGTATGATCATCAAAGCCTGCTCTGTTATTCATTTTGCTCCTCATATCTTTAAACTATAGATAGTTTCAATGTCACGCAACAAAAAAATAAAGTTCGAAATCGTTCAATGAAAAAGGTCAAGAACTTGGAATGTACATTGTTTTTGATTTATTTGTCGAAGCGTTTCAGGCAACTTTATAGAGTTTTCTATGGAGTGTCCACGTGGTCCACCAATATTGCGGCCTGTAACCAACGAAGAACATTTGGAGTTCAGTTTTCGAAGAAAGCGCTTACTTTTCGGTCATGAGATAAATTCATGTGTATGAACACATCTCCTAATTTACTTAAAAGGCTCAAACTGCTGAGATTCGTAGGGATATACATCTTTTTCAACCAAAAAGCTTGGGTATCATGGTGTCACGCAAGGTGACAATTCGGAAATTCATGGTATAGGGAGGTTGGAACGTCCACATATTTGTCTAGATCCGTCGTTCAATAGACCATTTTACAGTTGTGTGCTTAGTTACCTGGCCTCTAAATGAAAGTGAGGCTGGAGTTGACCTTGCTTTGATAGAAACCTCACTGCTTTTCTTATGTTAATGATTTTGTTGTCATGCTAATAAGTAGGAATTTACATAAGAAAAGCTGTGAGGTTTCTATCAAAGCAAGGTCAACTCCAGCCTCACTTTCATTCAAAGGCCAGGTAACTAAGCACACAACTGTAAAATGATCTATTGGACAAACTACTCAGCATCGCCCTAAATGAAGATGACAATGCCATTCAAGCGATGGTAGCTAAAGTGACTATAATATTGTCCAGAAGTGCTAAGGCCATAAACTAGTAAACTTGTGATTGCTTTCTTATAACGATTTGAGAAGCGCACCAAGTGTTGTTTGAATATGATGATTGATCGATTAATTGATGAACAGATTTATGGTAAAAAGTTAATTTTTTCGCGAGGCTCCTATATATCGTGTTTTGGTGTTTCTCGTTTATTATTTTTTTCACGCAAAGCCATAACATCGCTGCCTATGGTTACGAACGGATATCAGCAAAAGGTAGGGATAACAATATTATCTACATCTGCATCCAGCACTCGGCAAAGTCCTTTTGACTTATGGCGGTTTCTGCTTAGGTGGCCTATACACCACAGGCCTTTTTAGGGACATTACGCAAAGCCGGCCACTTCTGCTGGAAAGAACACACTCACAGAGGACAGCCACAACACCGGGAACTTCATCCCCTACTCTTCTCGAATAGTGTGTGGGTTCTTTGACGTCCCACAGAGTGCTTATAAACATGGACGATATTTGTGAGACGGGGCCTACGGTTTATAGTCCTTATCCAAGAAGACTTGAAAGTCTAACCATTTGCGGGTGTAATTGCAAAGGCAGCACTTTCTCCTCAGTTATATTAAGACCCTGAGTGTTTGGTCCGGCCGCAGTCGAACTCACGACCTCCCGCATGGAAGCCCGGTGCTCAACCAACTGAGCCATCCCTCGTTTGCTGTTGCCTTAATTGTACGTAGCTCTTAGAAGTTACATCACAAACAATCGACTTAACTGTGACCAGGAGGCCAAAACGACAGTAACGGCATTTTCACATATCAAGCTGTTTTTAGACGAGTCCTTAAATAAGATTCTTAAGTCCATGGGTAATAATTTTTCATGCAAGACTTGGAAAAAACCTCTGTCTGCAAAGACGCCGTGCCACAAATAAAATGAAGTTGTACGCTCCTAGTCATGAGCTCCTGTTGTGAGCTTAAACATATTATTTTTGCTGTAATTAAAATCAGTTTGGAAGATATTAGCTCTTGTAATTACTCGAAATTTGAGATAGAAAAAAGTTTACGCATGTGTGTATGTTACCTTTAGCAGAGCGCATGCGTACACTTTGTATTGCGCGACTCCATTGCTTACCATATGAGACATAAAATGACTTTTTCCTTGAATATATAAGCAAGCGAATTCTTACGTTAAATTGACAAGGGCGGTTTGGAGCTGTGAGTAGGCGTGGGATTTGTCTCATATGGTTTAGGGGCCGACATATCTCTCCCTCAATGCCGTACCGGGAGGCGAGGTCGGTAGCAGAAAGCAGCGAAGGGCCAACTGCGTCCAAAAGCGATCGCACGGGCCGAAATCCCGGGATGACTCGTTTGGTACGACGCTCCAGCGCCGGGTCTGGAGGTACTGCGTTTTTCTCTCTTGTTCAAACATTCCGTCCGCGCATGCGTAAATGTTTTCTGGCTCTTCGATACGTAGCCTACCAAAAAAATTAAGATGCTGGTTCAGTTATAAGGAATTGGCATTTCAGTTAAACAGATTCTACACTGAGGCATAAACTCGTAAGGTAAGAAGCGCGCGTGTCTGGTCTTCTCGAGCCAGAGGTGAGAGATTGTTTCACGCAGACTAGGACGCCTGAAAGGCTCTGTTGTAAACATGGCGGTTCACGAGTGAAATTGTCTCTCTGGCCTTTCTGTGAACGAATTCCAGGACCTACCGATACAATTTGGGCAAGTTTTGAAAGCTAAAAACTAACTTTAATGGAGGCTGTACTTTGCTGGTAGGACTGGGTGGCCAGACACTTATACATAAATCTATAAAATGAGAATCGGGGGTCCTCCCTTGTCATGGAATGGCAGAATTACCCAGAATTCTTTTTGGGCATGAGCGAGGCAACTTGAGAAGCACGAGACTGGACCTCATCGAATGGCTGGCCAGATACTCAGGAGTAGGCCTTGTGTGTGCTGTTAACGTAGCGTTTGGATTTCTCAACAAGTTTTTATCATAGAAAATTCGCGAGAAAGTTGTGTTTTCATTTCGCTGTAATCCTCGTATAAAAGAAACGGTATAATGTAAATAAGAGAATAACCAGATTTATATTTGCAGATCACCTGTCCTCTTACTACTAAAGTCAAACTCTACATCTCTATGCAATAAGGGCATTCAAAATTTTCTCATATTACTTTATAAAAGTATGTTGTTGTTTTTTTGGGGAAAAAAAGGGTTCTTCTGCTGATATGAAAAAATACGTTTTTCTCTCCCGTCCTCTTCTTATGCATGATCTTCGCTGAAATTACATTCTGTCCCTCAATAAACCTAGAACAACCAGTTATGGTCTTAGTTCTTTTTTCTTACGTATCAGCTAAGTTGCGGAATGGGCTACCTGATTTTATCCGTACCTATGAGTTTACTGGTTTTAAAAGAGAATCCAGGGCCACATTTTGTACAGCGGCTTTTCTTTTTAATGAATATATCTTTAAATATTATGTATTTAGTAAGTATCTGTATATGCTATGTATTTTAGCTGCAAATGTAATGTCTCGAAAACATTAGCTCTGAAATGCGAGGTTGAGCACCAAGACTCGTTTTGAACCAGAGGCAAACAGCAACTCGGAAATGGCCTATTCTTACGTTAAATTGACAAGGGCGGTTTGGAGTATTTTTTGCTCAATATGTTATGGTTGACAAGAAAATCTCCGTTTAGGTAGCCTTGAATAAGATATAAGTTAAGAATATTTAGGGTTAGCTACACTACGGTAGCTTCGTTGAGGTGCGTGTTACCTGTAAGCTTAATTAATTTCCAGAATATCCATGACCAATTTAGAGAGTGAAACACAGTCGAGAATTGCAAGTTTCCTTTAGAGTCTTCCTTTGATATTACTATCCATCAGCACCTGTATCTCAGTATTAAAGGAGCTTCACGTCTCTGCGCATGGGTAAACTGTCACGTCAGCCCATTTAATCCCGTTGTTATTGAAACAAACGAAAGCACTAATGCAATAAACGATTGCCATAGAAGTGGAATTACTCCTTGGAATTACATTTGCAATCATTTCCTTTGTGTTATGAACCTACTGCACTCGTGTGTTATGACAACTCGTTTGTAGAATAAAGTCTTTTCCTCGTACAGTAAATTCGATGGTCAAAACTAAATTTGATATTTTCTGTGTAAACACGCAGTATCTTCGACCAAATCTGGGCCTCAGTCATTCACTGTATTTGCTTTAATACTCTCAGCGATTAATGATCATCATCTGGTTCAGTTAGAAACCGTAAAATTTACAACTGCCAGCGCCAAAGCTTGGACATGCGCAAAACCGTGAAACTCTGCCTTAAGCTTGGTTCCCGGTCCCCATTTCGGTTCTCCGTTCCGGGTCTGGGGCCCGTTTCTCAAAAGTCCCGAAACTTTACGGGCCATTTTCGGGTGTAACAATTCCCTTTGTATCTCAAAAACGAAGACGATTTAAGTCATCAAACTTCACGGTAAGTTTTCTTTTTGTTACCTTTAAAACATGTTAAAAGACCGGCTTTCCAAAACAAGCGGTTGGCAGTTTCACAAATGGCTTTTCGGGCCCGAAAAGTTATCGGGACTTTCGAGAAACGGGCCCCTGGTTTCTGCTTCAGTCTGGGTCTAGTTTCGGTTCCCGTCGCCATATTTGTCTCAAACTTGCAAACTTCCGGAACCACTTCCGGCTTTCTTGACTTGCACCTTTGAACAGCGTAGGGAAAGGCTTACAAAATGAACCCATTCGGTGACCATATGACAGGCTTGGTAGTGGATTCTTTCCTCCAGTATCCAGTGGCCTGTTCTTTGGCGTTCTGTATGGGTCTGTTTATTTTCTACCCAGTTTTCTACGAGACGGATGCAACCAAAGGATGGCGATGGTTCGTGTCGTGTGTTGCCGTGTTCGTACTTCTGTCGGCAGTGTCAATTTTTTTGAAGCCTACACTCTCAATGACGGCAGATCGTATTATTTTTCGACCGACACCATCTTGTTCCACGTTCGACAATCCTGCACGCTATTTGTGCTTCACTCTCAGCGATCCAGGCCATGATCAAGTATTCTACACAACGACGTGGCGAAAATGTGATAATTCGGATGCAAATATGAGAAATGCAAGCAAATTCTACATCATCTCTTCTTGGATACCTTCCTTTGACCACTTTATTACAAAGAGGAGTGTAAACTTTGAACCCGAAGGATCTCCTAGCGAGGACAAAAAGTCATTCATACTACCTGAAAACTATTGTGTGCGCGCTGCCGGTCCTCTGGGAGAAGATAATCATACTGAAGATAAACCAAACGTTGATAAACCAAAAGTTGATGAACCAAAAGTTGATAAACCAAAAGTTGATAAACTAAAAGTTGCATTTTACAGCATAAACGGATCTCGACATCATCTGCTTGACTCTGGCTATATCAACAAAACGGAACTTGAGAAGTTTAATTCTGGTTGGTATCTTGTTTCCAGCTGCAAGTCTGAACTGTCAAAGTGGCTTTTTAACTGTACAAGTGGGTATGTAAGTTCCAATTACGTGCGATTGCAACAGTATACCAGGAGGCTTCTTCTTGAACAAAGAGGTGAGCTTCCAAGTTGATGGGACTGTGGTTCACACGACATTCAACCACGATTCTAGGCCTTGTGTTTTTTTCATGAAACTTTAGAAACATTAGCATTGCTTTCATGCCTCCTTCAAGATGTAGGCCAAAAAACATTATGTCAGCAGCAGTAGCAGCAGAAGCTATGGAAGCTTTTGTTTTGTTAGTAATTGTCATCATGTCATGTTATAGTTTTTGTTGCTGTTGTATGGTATGTTAGATTGAAACATTCCAGAAAAAGATACTCTTTGGTCTCATCAGAGATA
>NC_090875.1:26828328-26843328 GCF_036669935.1 Montipora foliosa
AAAAGCAACGCCGAACCCAGAGATGCTGTTTCATGTTTACCTAAAGGTTTTTTTCTGAAACTTTTTCTTCCTTTTCAGCGGTTAACGTTCGGTGGTCTCAAAAACGATGGTCAAAATTAAATCGTGTAGCTTTTGGTCCAAGGTTCCTTTAAGAATTGTTAATATTTACCTCCAAGGTGATTTCTTCGGCTCTAAGGATTGTCCCCTTGTCTCTGTTTTGTTTATTTGCCTTTAGAATCTTTCCTATCTCGCTTAACATGCCCTTTACTTCTTCCTTGAGTGCCACCATAGAAGCCATTTGATCAGCATTTACGGGATCAGGCGCCCTATTCTGGAGCCTTCGTCGAGCCCAATAACGACTAATTAATTCTCTGACGACAGTCTAGAACACAGAGAGAACAAAAAGGCTCTTTAATTTTCCCTGTGACAAGGGCCCGTGATAAGTTGAAAGTAAATGTTAGAAAAACCATCATTGCTGGTAGTGACCTGCTAAGTAATCGATCATTTCCCCGCGAAAGAAGAGCTCCAGAAGAAGGGACTAGGCTTCGCGCACTGGCCACACCTCGGTTTTTTTTGGAAAGGTAATTAAAATGAACAGCTTCGGTGGCTTGCTACTTGAGTTTGAGGCGATATTGAAAATACTTTGAGCCCTCTTTTTTTAAAACCTGCTGCCTTGGGATGAGTATCATGTTATGTGTTTGAAAAATTAGAAATAATTTTTACATTCGAGACGCTCCAAGAATGTTGCCTGTTGTCAGTTTGTCAGAACTGCCTCTAGGAATTAATATTTCCTCTTGGTGTTCTTTCCTTAACGATATATATGACCCTTGATCAAAAGGGGCATCGGTCAAGTACACCCGAGTGATACTGGAACACAAAAGACTTTGGGAAAGTACTGGACACAAGCGCGGGTCAGCTTGATTCAGAAGTTAGAATTTAGTTGTTTTTTCTCGGCTAAGACAATCCTCAGCAGCGTGAATTACGATCAGTTAACATCAAATGGTGAAGAACATGACATTCAAGAACTGCTGAACTTCTGCAAACACCAATATCAAACAACTCGAGCAGGGAGACTTCAAGTAAATAAAGCTGTTTAGTTGTCCAGCGAGTTGCCGGATTGGATTTTGGATTTGGAGCCACAAAGCTTGAAATTCTGGCGTCGGATTTATTCCCTTGCGGTGATTACTCAAAGTAAGTAGCTTTCTTCGATTCTTTTAGTTTGAAAAACTAGTTTAGATGTGTGTGGTGGCCAAAGCCGAGCACACACTTTTGGGTTGGCCACCACAACAAACTATTGTAGCTTTGTAAACTAAAAGAATTATTACATCTGTTATCGTGATAACTATAATTTACCGTTTAGTTATTTAATTATTCAATACCGGGTACGTATTCAATAGAACCTAATTTTCATTACTTTTTATCGATACATCTCTTTTGTAAATAGTGTGAAATAAAATGAAGCATGAAAGATGCAATGAGATAGAAGTAAGCCTCAAGTTGCTTTAATTAATGCAAGAAAAAAAAAAACGTGTTAGGAACAAAGTCCGTGCGTCTAAGTTGCACGTGCGTTCTTCTTTCTGATACATTTCCTTGCTGTCTTAAAAATCGTTGGTTGCGGTCATGTTTTGAATTCCTAGGGGAACACTGAACAAAAAAATATGATTTAACACTGGTGTAAACTCTCTAAATGCGACCGAAACAATCACTGTAAAAAGGATGCACGTTTCCTATCCTTCTTATTCGTTATCATGGTGTAGCAAAAATAAAAAACAAACAAACAAACAAAACAGCAAACATGTAATCAAAGGTAGGGTTGCGCTCCTTGCCTCTTTGATCATGTTGGTGATAAGAAGGAGAATGTTGTGCCTACACATTTAACTGGCAGCCGGTCAAGGTTCTGAAACCACTAGGCAGTTACCAGTGGCCCAATTCTTTCACAGACTGCAGCGAAATTAATTGCACCCAAATCTTAGCGACTGTAGAGAAGTTTACTGTTTCGTGTCCAAATTTGTAGCGTATTGAAGGAAAGGTATTCATCAGAATTGCTGAAGCTTAGGCGAATAGTTTTAAATCGGGTGTCTAGTCTGAAATTCTGTTAATCATGGCTGTTGTAATTGGGTGAATGGGCTTAACACTTTGAAACGCGGTGACATTGTATATTGTAAAATAATTAGGATAGTACCCGCACTCTCGAATTCTCCCAACTCCCCCGAGTGTTTAGATGAGGCTATGGAAACACGGAAAACGTCCTCTATCGCTTTTATAAAATATTTTGCAAAGATAATTCAACAAGTGAAGGAAAATGCTGGTTTTTTTACTTCTTGATTGAAACAGATTTTCTTGATACACACTCATATTTCCTACCAACCAATCAAAACGCGTTTGACAATACATAACCAATCAAAATTCGTGTGATGTCACAGTCGTGTTTCCATACTCATCTAAACACAGCTATTGACCAATGAGAGTGCGGGTACTATCCTAATTATTTTATAATATACAATGTCACCGCGTTTCAAAGTGTTAAGCCCATTCACCCAATTACAACAGCCACGATTAACAGAATTTCAGACTAGACACCCGATTTAAAACTATTCGCCTAAGCTTCGGCAATTATGATGAATACCTTTCCTTCAATACGCTACAAATTTGGACACGAAACAGTAAACAGTAAACAGGGTTGGCGCAGTGGCGCATTTACATTCCACCAGTTTGGCCGGGGTTCGATTCCCGGAATCAACATTAATATTATTGTGTGTTGTAGTTGTTGGTTCTCTTCACCACTCCAAGAGTGTTTTGACGTGTTCGCCAGTTCTCCCTTTAAATGTGAAAAATGAAGCAACAATGATACATTTATTTCATCTGCTATAACGTCTGTGATTTAGACTGATAATCTAAATCAAAGCATGCTATTTGGTGATTTGAAAACTTGGTCTGGATGCCCGTCGTACACACAAAAAGAAAAGTTAGAAAAGCACTTTGACAAGTTCCCCAATATAAACTTTCGTCGTGGTGCCCTCTTCGCGTATCTGTCTTCCACGGTTTCGTTTACTTATTACTTAATTATTACCTGGTATAGTTGCTTCTTTTGTTCTGCAATCGTGCTTCGCTGTTCATAAACCCGGAATTGCCGCTGTTTAAAAAAAAAGGTGTATTATATAAGAAAAAGGGGACAATTGGAAGGGAGATTGGAACGTCCACATATTTGTACAGGGGCCCGTTTCTCGAAAGTCCCGAAAACTTTTCGGGCCTGAAAGGACATTTATGAACCTGCCAACTGCTTGTTCAGGGAAGCCGATCTTTTAGCAAGTTTTCAAGGTAACTAAAGGCAAACTGACTGTGAAGTTTGATGACTGAAATCGTCTTCGTCCTTGAGGTACAGAGGGAATTGTGACACCCGGAAATGGCCCGTAAAGTTTCGGGACTTTTGAGAATCGGGCCCCAGATCCGTCCTTGGAGGAACCATACCCAGTATCACCCTAAATATAGATGACAATGGCGTTCATGCAATGGTAGTTGAAGTGACTATAATTTGAACTGTCAGTTTTGTCTAGAAGTACTTAGGCCATGAAACTTGTGATTGCTTTCTTATGTACGTTGCCATTTGAGAAAAGCACCAAGTGTTGTTTGAATATGATGATTGATCGATTGATTGATGAACAGATTTATGGTGAAAAGTTAATTTTTTCACGAGGTTCCTATGGTGTTTTGGTATTTTTCTTGTTTCTTTTTTTTTTCACGCAAATCCATAACATCGCTGCCTATTGTTACGAACGGATACCACCAAAAAATAAGGATAACAATATTGTAGCCGTCGTTTGCTGTTTCCTCAACCATACGTCGTTCTTAGAAGTTATATCACCATTGTGACCAGGAGCCCATAAACCCAATACTATAGGTCTGAAACGGCATTTTCACAGATCAAGCTATTTTTAATACTATGGGTAATAATTTCTCATGCAAGGCTTGTGATTTGCTCAAAGGTCTGGTTTTGCGGGAAAATCAATCGAGAAATACCTCGGTCTGTAAAAACGCCGTTCCACAAATACAATGATTCAAGTTGTACGCTCCGAGTCAATCACATGGGCACCTGCTGTGAACTTTAACATACCCAGATCAACATGATTAAAAAGGTGTTTTACAGATATGTCCAAGGTCAATAATCATTGATATTAGCAAAGTCTATGGAAGCCGTAAATTAGGCACGCAACAATATAAGAAGGTGTATCAATTGACATGTTGTCATAAGAAAAGGTGCTAAATATCAAATCGTCAACAAGCTTGCGTTTGTTGCTTGTATTCATGTTTGCGCATGCGTGTACCCACTGTAATATCCAATCAGATTTCGCTACGTCCTATGTTTGCATCTGTGTGTACCCACTCTAACGGCCCATCAGTTCTCGCCACGTCCTATGAACCAGCCTTTTTGCTTACGATTACTCACGTTAACGCAGCAAGGAAGCCTGTTAGGGACTCCAAAACACTTCTTAGTCAGCCTGCAAGCCAACCTCACAACACTCTTAGGGGATGGAATGAGATTCATAGGAGGTGGCAGAGTGGCAACTCCATCTCCAATGTAATCAGCCCACAACTGAGCTCGAGCAAACTTGTATTCGGTTTCAATATTGTCCTACAAGGAAAATAATGACAGGTTTATTTTAATTATGAATAAGTTATATCTAGTGTAATTTATACATTATAATAATAACAGTAACAACTTTATTTTAAGTGTCAATAGATTTAGCACAAGAGCACTAATTGGGGACACTAACGAAAGTAGAGAGGTTTTCAATTGAGTGTCGAAAGTAATTAGATAATTACTTTGGTTTATGATTACTTCACTCAGTGATTGTTTCAAATCAGAAGTGAAACCAAAACCAATCGTGGCTCACGCGTGCACATTTTCCCGGGCTTTGTGTCGGCTACGTGTAATTACTTCGAGTTTTGATTGGTTTGCCGGATTGTCTCAGTCCTTTTTGATTGGCCAAAGTAATTACTTTGGTTTTGGTTTTACGACACTCAATTGAAACTCGCTCTAACTCAAATCAAATCAAATCAAATATTTTTGTTTTTATGGAGAGGGGAAAACCGGAGTACCCGGAGAAAAACCTCACGGTGCAGAGTAGAGAACCAACAAACTCAACCCACATATGACGCTGAGTCTGGGAATCGAACCCAGGCCACATCGGTGAGAGGCGAGTGCTCTCACCACTGCCCCAACCAAGGTCCTTAAAAAATCTTGTGATTGCGCGCGTAGAAAGAAACCTAATCCAAATAATCGTACGGTAACGGAATTCTGAAAGCCATCTAGATAAAAGCAAGTCTGGTGGAGCGCAATAAAATTTCATGAAGTGAAGAAAAGTGAGGAGTAACTGCATCGAGTGTTCAAACAATCACTATTCCTTTTGACACATCCATGCTTATTTCGCTCTCAACATCCGTTAATGAGTCCAATCAAGTTAAATCAATTCACGTTAAAACAATGTCAAGTTAAATTAACAGCAATTCACCGAAGGGAGGTGACTCATGAACGGCTCGGTAAATATCAACCACTAGCCACGAACACTGAGATGAGTAATGGTAGAGGTAAGCTGTTTTAGTATATGCTAAAACAGTGAGATAATATAGCACAAAAAAGATGAACTCATTTCACCATTCCCGCAACGATTATCATATTTTCGGGCGCAAATCCCGCGCGAATTGCTAGTAGGGGATTAGTTAACAACTATTCATCGAAGTGGAGGTGGCTAGCGGTGGATATCCAACGCTAGCCACCGACACTGGGGTGAATAGTTTTAGTATATACTAAAACAGTGAGATAATATACAGCACAAAAAAATTAATTTGGATGTTTTCTTCACTTGTCACGGATGCAAATCGGGACGCCATTTTTTCCCGAGTTGCTCGGAGGTAAATAGCACAGGATATTCGGAGTTTGACGAGCCAATCAGCGCCCGCGTTCAACGCTATCCACTGTTTTAGTATATACTTATAAAGGATATTCGGAGTTTGAGTAGCCAATCAGCGCGCATCTTTAACGCTATCCATTGTTTTGCGAATACTAACAGATACAAAATATTGTCGATATGTGCACAGTGATCAAAGTAAACGAAGCTTTCGTGTTGGTCATTGTGCTATTTGAATAACTAGAAAGGTTCAAAATGTACATGTGAAAATAGTAACGGATACAAAATGTCGGTGCCGATTTTTTAATCCGGGTAGTCACTGTAGCTCTTACCTCAACACGCTGGTACGAATTGCTCATCATAGCAATCAACATATTGAGGAGCACGATAAGTGAGGCCGCATGATAAAGTGTAAACAGGATTGCTGTCCATATCTGAATCAGACTCTGGTCCTTGAACACACCCAGACTGTCCAATGTTATCATGTCCAAACTCGCCCACATCAGCGTCACCATAGTTTCAATCAAACTGAAAGTCAAAATATTGCGCAAATGTAACAGATTTTGTCTCCTCTGTACAATCGAGAACGCAGACAAGGCTAGAGGTCAGCGGAGCCCATTGCACTTTTTCCACATTAATTGTTACTGCTATACACCACTTTCACCATAAATGGCGACTACTTTTACATCTTTTGTCTTTATGTTAATTATACCTATTGCCCTCATTTTGAAACAAAAATTGGGGTTTTACCGTGAGCTAGCCTGTTAGAGCGAAGTGACTATAACAGCGTTAAATGACTTCCTCCAAAATCTGTCAACTACCTCGTTATTAAGCTCGTCAAGCTGTAGGTCTTTACACGACTTAAAATTACAAACTTAAAGGCTGACCGTAAAATGGCATATATCAACCCGAACTACATTAAAGAGCTACTATGTTAAAAAAAAATCACTTCCTTTTTTTTCTTTAGATTTTGAAAGTGTGTTTGCTTAACACTTGACTGGCATAATTCTGAGCTTTGATTTCAACATCAAAGGCTGTTTACTTTGAGTGTAAGTTTTGGACTTAATGGTCCGCCATTACTCACGTTCAAAACTGACCGATTGGACCTCAGAGGGGTGGGATCTAGGCTGGAACCAATGATTAGGTGCTTTCCTCTCCCATGCATACAAGCCCTATGGGTCAACCTTTGCGTTCATCTTTCTATTTTTGGAACATCGAGTTCTTCGGCTCTGCACGCACTGTTCAGAATGACCACTCCTGGCCTAAGTTGTTAGAAGGGTGGATAGCGCAATCCACCGGATCAATCGCTATCCACTGGATAACTCAATTGGTTTTGCTAATGTTTATCGCTGATTAGTGATTTATCTGCTGGATAGTGATTTATCTGCTGGACGGCGTTATCCACCTTTTGAACTATCGAGGCCTGATCTAGGGAAAAATGACGTCATTTACTCCTGGCTTAAAATGCAGTTTATCACATATGCAAAACGCTAGTTTAAAAGTCTGAAAGCCCGAAACTCCCGTGCTGCTTATTAATTCAACCGTGTACACTCTTATTGCATTCTTAAACTAGTCAGTCTTTGACGTCATTTTCTCCTAGATCCAGCTCTCTCATGATCATTAAAAAGGCAAATTCCAATGAAAATATACAGGTGACTTTTTAAATCAAGGCTTAAAACTTGGGTCACTTAGTGTTTAGTTAACATAGGCCGTGTTTTCGCGACAGCCGTTGTCTCGCTTATCACTCCTGAACGTAGTTTATTTGCTGACTTCGTTAAGCGACTTAAAAATAATACGCGTTTTCACTGGTAAGATTAAATGAGGAGAGAGCATGTGCCAATACAATAATAAATGGTATAACAATAGCACGCCTGTTGTATTTACGATTTCAATAACCGCAAGCGACTCCTAATTGGCCGTAAGTAATTATCAACTCGCTTAAGCTACTTGGTTTGGTGACTTAAATTTAATGAGGATTCTGTTGAAATTTGCCTTCTCGCTTAACCTTTGAACGAGTTGGAGAAAGGACCTGTTTTCACGGAATTTTCGCCTGTCACTCACTAAGCGACCTGAAAAACCGCTCGTGAAAACACGGCCATAGTTTTGGAATCCAAAGAAAAAGAATAATTGATTTTTTGGTCGTAATAGCTTTTTAAGGAAGCCTTATAAATTTAGGTAATAGACTGAATGCATAAATGGCGGTCAAATAAAATATAGTTTTGTTTATGTGCTAATTAGCCTCACTAGCCTCGTTTGCATGGACAAAATACAAAAGAAATGTTGCTTGAGAGCGAGGCTAGTGAGTCTCATGAGCACATAAACAAAAGAATATATTTTTGGCCCCCATTTATGCATTCGGTCAATAGCCAAATGAAATCGTAGTTTCTCGTAGACCGTTTCGTCTCCTCTCATCCCAAAAGCCAGTGCGCTCCCAGGTAATACGCACGCGCGAATACACCATATGCTCTTTACCGTTGTCATGATCACCATTTTAAAAATCTCGTCCCCAGAGCCAACGTGTCTTTTGGTCAGCGCCAAAACACAGAGCTCTGGAATAATCAAATTTCAAAACTGGGTTGATTGGCTAATTGATTCATCAAACCGGCTGCTCATGCGTAAACTACCGAGTGTAAAATAGCTTGTAATTTACGAATATGGCGCAAAAATATCCAACTAAACTTGTAATCACGAAGATTTGCCGCTGCTGTTGTAAACCCTCGAGTTCTAATGATCGCCCCATTTCACTTTTCGGTGAAACCGGAACTCCTAAAATCTTGGAGTTCCGGAAATTGATTATTCCAGAGCTCCGTGTCTTGGCGCTGACCGAAAGATACGTGGGCTCTGGGAACGAGAGCCTGCAACAAGAGACGAAGATGTCACCAAAAAACATCAATTTTGTCTTACCTGTGATATCCTTTGCTTAGCAAATCTTGTATAGGATTAGTTGTGTTTCTCTGTGGTCTAACGTGGCCATACGCCTCAAACGACGACGAATACAGCATAGTCATGCCAACGGAAAATGATATTAACATCACAATGCTGATAAAAGCAAATTGGAAAATAACACGAACCATCCTACTGAGGCTAAGCTGCAAGAGACCCAAATAACGGCTGATCTGGCAGAGGTATACCAACCGGAAGAAGCTGGCTATGACTCCCATAGCGTACAGTCCGTCAGCTGTACTCAGAATATACTGATCGGTCGTGCTGTCAATGTCACTAAAATGTTCCACTATTGCACGTGAAAACCAAACTAAATAAGCCCCGAGGATGAGAAGTATCATTCCCATATCCATCCAATTCCAACCACTTGACAAGTATCTTAATATTCCGTCGTGACGTACTTGTTTGCACTCACCCCAAGCTATTCCGAGAATCCACATGAAAATAATCCACTCCAAGACAGATGGTATGTTTCCAAAGCGAATTTCGAATTTTTTGTGAGACGAAGCGGCAAGGAGGGATAGGAAAATTACGAAGGAAGCGGTGTGGTTGACAAATTTTATGAACGGCCTTTTGATCTTTTGGCTTATTCGTAGAAATGGACAGAAAAAATACAGAAAAGCCATGAAGGGATAGATCACAACTTGGAATATGACGTAGAAGATACGAAAAGTGATCCCACGCGTGCGCCAAAACGGAACACCGCCGAACACGCAGCTCATCAGAAGATGCTGGCAGAATGGATGAGCAACAAACTGAAAAACAAGAATATAAGGAAACAAATGATAAGTTGCCCAAATTTAACAAATAGTAAACGGTTCAGCCTGTACTATCGAGTTATAGTTACACGCGGGAGGTTGCTAAGCACTACAGAAGCGTGAAGGCGCGCGCAAACGAGAAAACATTGTTGCGGAAACATTGTTTCCCGAAATGTTTCCTCGGCGCGCAAGCAAATTTTTCTTCCGCAACAAAGGCTTCCTGGGGCCGCAAACAGGGAAAAATTTTCTTCGGCAACATTGTTTCCTCATTTGGGGGCGCCTTAAGAGTCGCACGAGGTGATAGTCTCCAGAGTGAAACGGTAACTCAATAGTACACGGTGAACCGTTTCATATTTGTTTTAGAACATATTTAAAACATCTTGTGACAGTTTGTGACACTCCTTTGTCTTCTTGGAATGCCTCTTGCTCACTAATGAACTCGTCGCGCTAGCTTTCACTTTGACTTGCAAATCGCTTTGCCGGTGTTTCGGGTAAAATACCTGCGAACGAGTTTAAACTCTTTTTTTCATGTAGCTTCGAGGAAATTTCAGCTTTTTCGCCGGTAGACTGGTCGGTGTTTATTGGAGGAAAAAGCATTTTCCGGCGCACGCGGTCACTGAGTGTTGCTGATGATCTTATAGAACTAAAATTAAGAATTACTGATACTATATCTTAAATTGTATCCAACACTCCTGAATTTTTGAGGTGTCTAAAAGAGACAATTGCTTGAATTGTTCAGTGAAGTGCGAGTATCACTTCCACATTTCTTTTAAACTAGGCTTAGTTGACAGTTGTCCCGCCATACTGGAATTTTCAATGTCGAAATGGTGTATTCTCGCTATTGTAATGAAAGAAATGGTGAATGTAATGATGAGTTTTTTTTCTCATTCTTCTTGTTGGTGATGAATTGTGCCATTATGTCGCCACGTTTTGATCATAGAGTATCAAGCCAGTATCAAACGTACCATAATACTCCTTGTTTGTCCCTCCAGAATTTTGCATAAATGTGAATAACAATACTTTGTACATCCTTAGCCTCGTACTTATGTTTCTAGACAAAGGATTTTTCACATGAATGTGAGGCTTAGGATGTACATTGCCATTTATGCAAATTGTCTATTGTTTCCGGTTTCTCTTGGAATCATCATAAGTCCCAAGAGAAAATAAAAACAATGCTTGTGCAAAACTTTGGAGGTACAAACAAAGAGTATTATGGTATTTTTGATACTGGCTAATAAGCCATCTTCGAAATATCAATATCCAACGTGATAGTGAGGCAAAGACTAGGACAAAAACAATAGAAACAAGTTACATTGAATGTCAGAGATATAGAGGGTATTACATGGCCGCGCGAAGATGCGGAATTTCTCTTTAAGTGTTGAAAATATTTAACGACTGAGCGCAGCGAACGAGTGAAATATTTTTCAACACGAGAAGAGAATTTCGTATCTCCAAGCGGCCATGTAATATTCTATTTATTATATAAACACCAATGAAACACTAAATCATTCACGAAAGGCGCGATTTTCAAATGTAACCATAACAACAGTGATCTTTTCACGTGTGAAGATATCATGTTTTCGCGCGAAAGCTCACTTGGTATTTCATTGGTGTTCCTATAATAAATTAATATATCATCCACTTCCCTTTGTCGTTGTCTCCTAAACCTCTCTTTCAAGCTGAATTTTCATATATCGAAAGTGGCCGTATTGCGTTGAAAAAAGAGCCTTGAAGGTTTGTTTCATTAGAAAGTCCTCAGGCAATGACTTAAAATGTAAGCAAATAAGGACAGTTGTTTCCCAATAGATTTTGTTTTTGTTTCCCTGTTGACCAGTTATGTTAGCTACGTTTCCTTATTCCCCAAAACTTCTGGGAGACTCTCATGTAATGAAAAAGGCAGATCGCTAGGATAGAGCGTTTTCACTCACGTAACCAGCAGCCATATTTGATTACTGAAACAAAAGAAAGTATTTGCATAAAAAGAGATTTCAAATCCCAGAGGATTAGTTTGGTACACCATCATGGCCGCCATTCCTTTGTTTTGGAACGCCAACATGGCCGCCGTGACGTCATGTGAAAACGCTCTATAGCGTTAGCCTGCGTGGCAGGCGCTAGAAAAGGGAAAGGAAATTAAGCGAAAGCGCGCGCGCGAAGCGAGGGGAGTCCCCAGTCCACTCCCGTTTTCCCTCCCTCTTCCTCGGCCTTCTAATGCCTGCCACATAGGCTAGATATCCTTGCGAAGTAATGCAACGCCTTTGCGGCATGCTAGTCGCAAATGCTTAGTAAATAAAAATGCTAGGAAGCGAACACTGAATATCTCAATTTTCGGAAACAACTACTACTAAGACCACTATATAAGATCTTTGATAAGTAAATATATGCTCGTTACTTTTGAAAACGGCAACTTTTTACATGATGTAACGGTGATTATGGGTGGTTCCACAGGTGAAGCAATCATACTATAAAGAGGTAGCCGTGATCATTTAGGATCGAGGCAAGTAGTAAATGACAGCTACTTCTACTGAGGTAACGAAATGAAAGAATGGCAAAGACACATTCTTTTGTGTATATATGGCAAAGACACATTCAGAATTGTTGTGTTAATTGTTAATTTCACTTTACAGTGCCCCCAATTAGTGCTCCAGCGCTAAATCTACTAGACACTTAAATACAGTTCCTTTCTTTCCTTTCCTTTCCCTCTCAGTGCGGGAAACTTCGCAAAATGTGAAGACGATGCTTGATTGCGCAGCATAGATACAGGTAAATGCCTCTTTTTCTCTTATGAATCGATAACATGTTCAGATGTTCAGAACCTGTCGATCGCATGACGTGCGCAGTGCTTCTGTTTGTAAACAGCACCCACCCTATTTTGGTACAAGAAAACAAAATGTTGTGTGCACAAATGCAAGACGGGTAGTTGTCCTTTTCCCAGTTGTTAGTTTCCTTCTGTCTTTCGAGAGCAATGAAGGAAATTGATATTTGAGTCGAAACCGGTAATGATATTTTGGCAGCTGTCCGTTTGGGATGCCTTGGACATGGTAGAGTTTTGATATAGATCGTTTTCACGTGACGTCATCATTTTCTAAAATCCAAAACTAAAGAGCCACGAAAGTTTTTATCCTCACCAGGCATAAGAGGCGGTAAATTTGTATCCATTTGCAATTTTAAAGCTCAATAGCGTGCTTCGTTTGGAAACCAGAGCATTTTGAATTTCTGAGTTATAGCGGTGCGTGACATGAGGCGACGATCAAGTTTATTGAGAAATATATATTTATCTCATGGTTTTGAGCCTTTTTAGAATTTAAAGCATTAGGAAAAGTGCTTAAGTAAATAGCTGTCTGTTCAGTACAGATGATCACTCGCCTAGATAGCCAAAAAGTAAGTAACAGATGTTGGCACTATTTTCCGGCCGCCATATTGGTGCACCACAGATGTGCACCAACATGGCGTTTTCATACTGGGCTCTGTAAATTTCTGCGAAACATTTCGACGAATATCTGAAGTTTGGGGAAACGCACAGGCCTAAAACTTGGAGAAGTGTCTTCTTCATTTATCTTCTACAACATCACGAATTCTTGACTTTTTCCACTGGATGGTTTTCGATTTATTTTTTTATTGCGTGACAGTGAAAACGATCTATAGATCGTTTTCACGTGACGTTATCATTTTCTAAAATCCAAAACTAAAGAGCCACGAAAGTTTTTATCCTCATCAGGCATAAGAGGCGGTAAATTTGTATCCATTTGCAATTTTAAAGCTCAATAGCGCGCTGCGTTTGGAAACCAGAGCATTTTGAATTTCTGAGTTATAGCGGTGCGACACACGGCGACGATCGAGTTTATTGAGAAATATATATTTATCTCATGGTTTTGAGCCTTTTTAGAATTTAAAGCATTAGGAAAAGTGCTTAGGTAAATAACTGTCTGTTCAGTACAGATGATCACTCACCTAGATAGCCAAAGTAAGTAACAGATGTCGACACTATTTTCCGGCCGCCATATTGGTGCACCACAGATGTGCACCAACATGGCGTTTTCATACTGGGCTCTGTAAATTTCTGCGAAACATTTCGACGAATATCTGAAGTTTGGGGAAACGCACAGGCCTAAAACTTGGAGAAGTGTCTTCTTCATTTATCTTCTACAACATCACGAATTCTTGACTTTTTCCACTGGATGGTTTTCGATTTATTTTTTTATTGCGTGACAGTGAAAACGATCTATAGCTTTTCTCCAGTTAAGCAGTCAAAATGCTGACATCTAGAGTGTTTTCGCCGCTTTTCAATGAATGTAGTTGATTGAAAGCCAAATGTTGTTTTTTTTGGCTTCTGTGTATTTTTTGTACAAAAAGTTTTCACCTTTGATATTTTTGGATGATTACTTGAATGTGGTGTTGTTAATAGTACTTTATTAAATCGCTCAGATAGTTCGCGCGTTGTGTTTTATATTGGCTGATTTAGCGGGCCGATTTCTACAGAACGGCCCCTGACTGGCCCACTACATTTGAAATTTTCATAAACATTGTCCAGGGACTTTTTCGTGTGGTTTGTTAAGTAAACTTGAAAGTAATTACTGTATTTCAAAAAGTCAAGAAATTGTATTCGTTTTTCGGATTTTGACGCGCAATCGTTATGGCAGCTGAACCTTCCGCTTGAGTTCAACTATTTCTCTTTCGCACACTCCTGATTACTTCAGAGATATAGAGGATATTACATGGCCGCGCGGGGATACGAATTTTATCTTCGAGTGCTGCAAGTATCTCTCACGAGTGAGCGAAGCGAACGAGTGAGAGATACTTTCAGCACGAGAAGAGAAAATTCGAATCCCCAAGCGGCCATGTAATGTTCTGTTTATTATATAGATATTGATGAAATGTCCAGATTTAAAACAACTTGTTAATTCAGTTTCGAAATGATGAAAAAGTGGTCACCAACCGCTAAAACACGCATGTTGTGTAACATGAAACAAGATATGAAAGTTATGAAAAGTAAATCATGTTATTAATACATACTGAGATTTACACACTGAAAAGCCGCAGAGTAAATTTTCGTTCGCAAACCGATGTAAACCAATCAAAGGTCGCGTATCGCTTTTCCCACATGTGAGAAAAGCGATACGTCAAATCGGGAGCGTGTATCATGCTTTTTCACGTGTGAGCCGTACGGCAAGTTGAAGTTTTCATTCAAGGCTGGTTGGCGCGGTTTCGTACACCGCACAAGCCATCGCTTTGCCCTACAGAGCCCTGTTAGTGCCACCCGGGTGTGCGTATACTTTTTATTTACTTCTGGCGAGACTTTTTTACTTTGGGTGTGACTCTTGTTTTTATTTGTGTCAGTGGCGCGACTTTTTTTGCTTGGCGCGACTTTTCTTAATTTGGCGCGACTTTTTTTATTT
>NC_090875.1:26848328-26853668 GCF_036669935.1 Montipora foliosa
CCTTATTTTTTCAATTATCAAAGTAAGAGATAAACAGACTATTATTGACAAAGGAGGCATTAATATTTAAAGTGTGTTTTTCCTCAACAGGCCGTTTACCCCCACGCTTTTTGATGTTCTATGCTGCATCCTCGTTCTTTTGCGAATGTCTTGTTGCTACGCGACAAACGCTAATTCACAGTTTGAAGTTTAAAAAAGCAAAGACAAACTAAAGAATGATGATTTTTAAAACGAAAATATGCCAATTCTGGTCAATCGATACCAATGGCAGAAATCAAAAAATTCTAAACCCACTGAATGTCGAACAATATTCCAGTGAGAGAAAGCCACCTGTGTAGCGCTTGAAATGATTGCGTTGTGTTCACACACTTTTATAAAGTTAAATAATGTGGAACGAGTTCTTAGGAGTCCTGAGAAAAAAAAAACGGTCTATATTTGTAAATGAATTAATACTAGTTCTTTTTTTTGTCTTGCGCACCAGCCTCAAGCAAATTTGACTGTTATTTTCCTGGGTATTTCCACACCATATCCTTTACAATGGGAGCAATAAAGGCGAGTGCGCATTGCGGTAAGAACTAAGTATTAACGGCAACCTATATAATTCCCCACAGAGCCTATTTCTTCATTACGTAATCATATGGTTCGGATAGGTGCGATTTCACTCATCTAATTTCACGGGGTCTGATTAAAGAGAAACTTTGACAACGAATTCTACTCAAAAGACTGTCTGGCAAGATGTTTTTTATGTTCGATCTTTAGCGCTTGACCTCAGAGTTGAAACCAAGTGGTGGTGCCTCACTCCAAGGACGAATGTTTTAAATCGCTTGTGGATAACATCTTTGCGATTAGATTTTGTGAAATATTTATCTGGTAAAGTTCAGTGCGAGGCAAAGGTCTTCTTTGCCCTCCTTGACAAAATCTTCAATCGCTTTTGGATACACATGTTTGCAATTTAGTTAAACATGAAGCTTGTACCTGTGCAGCACGAAGTAATAACGATCTTCTTCGTTCTTTTTAACTTTGGCAAAATTATGCGAAAATGATATGTTTTTTTTGGGTCCCTTGAGCATCCTTCTAGTTCTGGGCAACAAACGCTTAACACTAAATCACGTTCTTTGTATATTTTTCTGCGTTTGTTAATGATGTTAAAGTTTCCCCTGTTGATCAAAACAAGCGACGCTGTCTGAAACGCTATTCACATATCTTGGCGTGAATTAAAGACAAACGCTTAAAATAACCTTTTTTTTAAAATGCTCTTCCTGTCGACTTTTATTTTCTGTCATGCCTTGAATTTTGTTCTTAGCTTTAAAAGTTAACGGATTTAATTTTTATTTTTTTACGTGACGGCTATCTCGTAAATTTTTCGCGCCAATTTGTTTCATCTTAATGTCAAAAATCGAATGTTTGCTGTATGCAAATTTATCACGGACAATAACTTCCGACCCATCCCTTTGTATTGCAGCTTTCTGGGGAAGCTTACATCGCTACTAATATCTCATTTACTGCGATTACCATACAGGCCCTTTGCCAGCGAAGAACTGAGGCGACGAACCAGAGTTTGTGAACGCAGAAGTCCTTATCAAAGCTTCGCAGAAAATTTATTTAAGAGAACTATCAAAAGCATTTTGTAAATACAGATAGCTAAGGCTTTTGGAATAGAACACAAATTGCGCCTGTCCCCTTACAAGTACCTGGTTTTTTATCAATCCGTTTAGCTAATTTGATTATATATCAACATACGCTTACCTCTTTTTGGGGGGCACCGGAAGAGATAGCATGGGTGCAAAAGTCCTAATGCTTCTTCGGCAATTTCTTCGTCGTTAGTATTCGTCCCCGGAAAATTTTTTGTAAAAGGCCCACAGTTCTCTGTTCTTTAGAAGTCTTACATTCATCCAAAAGGCCCAACGCAAACTGACTGCCTGGGCCGCGACAATTGCGAGGTAATCTTTTTCGAATTCGTCTTCCTTGTTTAGCGGAGCGTTTCAATTCTTGAGTCAGCTTAAACGCGGTTAAAAACGGATCACGCCTGTCAACGAAATCCACATAGGAGTAGCCATGGCTATGTAAACATCGAGACGTTTTTTTGCGATTGCCTGAAATAGTCTTCTTGGCAGTGATCACACTTGCAGAGCACATCGTGTGGTTTTTTCTCCAATTTTGCACCCCTTTGATATAAACAATTTAAGGATGGGGGCGGTCGTATTTCCCCTCCCTAAATTGTGCAAGCGACAACAAGAGGTAGAAAAATTGACTGGAGTCTTAATGAGTGGTCTCCACAGCATTCTCGTACAACAAATCATCCAGAATTAACCTTGCAGATAATGGTCAATTCAGGACTTGTATGATATTCAGGTCTCCGTCTTGAACCGCTTTAAGCAACGATTCTTCAAGTTTACTCTCTGGGTTGATTCAACATGCAACCATTAGTTTCGTGTTGGGAACAGGCCTTAATGAAGCAGGGACCTTAAGTTTGTCATTTCATTTACCGGAGCGCCTAGCTCCACCATGGGTACCCCTTCGAAAAAACGATTCTTGGGCCTTCGATCGGCGGATCGGTTTAGCAATAGTGGGCGGACAAATCCTTTGTCATTTGAACGTGTTTTCATGTTTAACTGGGCTGCCACGAAGCTTTGAAACAGCCTCCATTTGGCGATACGGTTGTCGCCATTTCGTCAAATGAGGCCTTACCTGTGGCAGTCAACACGACAGCTGACGGCAGGTGAAAACACAGACGAGCTGACTCTAAAATTCACACTTACGTGCACCATGTGGATTTCGGCCTGAAGCCAATAAAATATTTAACGTATCTACTTGTTGGTTACAAAACCTTAAATCTTAAAAACACACGCGTTCAAGTTTTAAGCATTAATGACACATTGCATAAGTTTTTAAATGCCGCGCTCTGTTTTGGCCCTCTCTGCTGATTAGCAAGTCAAGTGGTCAAACGAGGCGGAAACTGCCTCTAATACAAGTAGGCGCTCGGTTTAAAACAACATATGTTCCGGTATTATACACGCACCTTCCATGTAAGCTTATCAGTTGGTCGTGTTTGTAGAACAGTGTGAACGTGACGTAAAGCGAAAAAGGAGTCGCTTTTATTGACTGAGAATCCTTATCGCGTTTGTATGTATAGTTTATATTTCAATCTTTCCCGCCAAAATTCCCGAGAGTGTCCCTTCGCGGAAAGGGCACGTTCTTGAAGGGCTGTTTTGTTTTCCGTTTTCATCATGAGTAGTTCGATTTCTTGATTTCGGTCGATTGTTTGAAGTATTTGCTTTTCTTTTGAGCTCTAGAATAATAGCCAAGTAACAGCATTTCCAATTTCTTTCCGTGTGGCCCAAGAATTTGATCACAAAAAAAAATTGACTATTTTTAAACAATAATTTAGTTTTAAGCAACAACGAGCTCTGACGAAGGGCTAAACGCTCGAAACGTCAGCGTTTAGAATTCTCTGTGCGGTGGCTAATTTACATAATCAACTCCGTTGATAAAACCAATTTTTTTTATACTACTTCCCAACCGACGCAGCACCACATTTTTCACTGAATTAACATTAGTCTTTTGGCGTAAGAATTCACAAGCTACCGCTTACCTCTTTGGGAAAAAATCTTTATTTACTCAGCTATGAAAATCGAGTATGGAATCGTCGCGTAATAAAAGTGACTAGAAATGTATATTTTTACTCCTAATCCGCTTCTTTTGAAACGGAAAAAACCATCACTTTAAATTATAATATTTATCTTTACTGGTTTTGTGCGATCTAAATCATTCACAAAGTTCTGCGACATCGTTCGAATTTATTTTGTAGTGCACTTGTTACTTTCATAACAATTCTAGAAGGAAAGAAATTCAAATTATTCCGAAGGCAAAGTGTAAAAATGGAATTTGATATGAAACTACCGGTATTCATTCTTCTCCATCACAGGAAAAATCATTGGGCAAAGATCATCCCTTTAAATGATTGTAATTTTGACAAGCTGAATTCCACGATAAGAGATAGAGGAACTCCAGAGCCTTGCAGGTGTTGTATCTGTTTTATAATAGTCTGATAGTACGATCTTATAGTATTCCTTCATTTCCTCTCCGCGGATTTTTCCGATTACTTGGAAAGAAAGCCTGAAATTGTTCGTTGCTGTTTTTTTTCTATTTTGCATTGTTTGACAAATACAATGCCCCCACGATTTTTACAGAGATTTCACCCTTAGTAATAGTTTCAGTTTTAAAAAAAATTACTTCGTCCTATCCGAAAAGGGCAATATTCAACCGTGATTCATGCACATGGCCTATTTCCAAGTTGCTGTTTGCCTCCGTTTCAAAGCGAGTCTTGTTGTAACACTAGTCCAATGGCAATGAAGTGGTTATTTTTCATGCAAATCAGACTCATCATCGTTTGGTTGATCAACCAATAACTCGTTTTGAACCAGAGGCAAACAGCAACTCGGAAATGGCCTAATTTAGGCGCTGTTACGTCCATGTAAGCCTCGCACGACGTCATGTTTTGGTCTGGTTCGTGAGGCATGTAAACGGAGGATGGGCCGAAATGCTTAAAGTTACTCCTGATGCTTTATGTGCTAAAATATCCTACGCTCGAGGTTTAATTGTGAATTCATACATATTACAAACAGAGAGTTTCTTTCAAGAGTTGTTTTCATTCCCCCCTCCCTCCAGATCTGGTGTGATTGCTTGTATCTGCGATAAGTAGCCATAAAACGTAATTAAAGGTTTAAAGGTGCTATGTCACGAATGTTTGGGGTGTTTAGGGGAAATCTTTAAGGCGTCCGCAAATCGAGGAAACGTTGTTGCGGAAGCAAATGTTTTATCCGTTTGCGGCCCCAGGAAACATTTCTTTCGCAAGCGAAATTTGCTTCCCGGAGCAAAAATGTTTCTGAATTGGTTAAAAAAACGTTTTGCTTTGCCGCAGCAAATGTTTCCTTCGTTTTGCGGCGCCGAGGCAGCATTTCCGGGAAACAATATTTCACGCACAAAATGTTTTCCCGTTCCCGGTGCGGCCCTTTAGTTAATCGCGAGTTTAAACCTCGCAAATGATGATGTGGAATTCCTTTACTGATAAAAGTATCGTTAAATCACAATTAAGATGGATCAGTGACCCAAAACGACCTTTACCCCAGGTGATTTGCCATAAACTTGAAAACCGTCGGGCCGACTTTTTTTCAAGATTACCTAAAATGCAATCCGTTTCAATCTTGTCCATTTGTTTCAAGTTTCAGGTTAAAGTTTTCAAGTTTATATACATTCACCCTTCGTAGATTTTCCATTGATCCTTACCCGCAAACCTAGCCTAGCTAATCGAGGCTGGTAGGAAAATAAAAGATTGCAATA
>NC_090875.1:26859479-26864479 GCF_036669935.1 Montipora foliosa
GTTCCGGAAATTGATTATTCCAGCTCTCCGTGTCTTGGCGCTGACCGCAAGATACTTGGCTCTGGGAACGAGAGCCTGCAACACGAGACGAAGATGTCACCAAAAAACAGCAATTTTTTCTTACCTGTGTTATCCTTTGCTTAGCAAATCTTGTATAGGATTAGTTGTGTTTTTCTCTGTGGGCTACCGGTGGCCATACTCCTCAAACGACGACGACATCGAGCATAGTCATGCCAACGGAAAATGATATTAACATCACAATGCTGATAAAAGCAAATTGGAAAATAACACGAAACTCATCCTACTGAGGCTAAGCTGCAAGAGACCGCAATAACCTCTGATCTTGCAGAGGTATACCACCCGAAGAAGCTGGCTATGACTCCCATAGCGTACAGTCCGTCAGCTGGACTCAGAATATACTGATCGGTCGTGCTGTCACTGTCACTAAAATGTTCCACTATTGCACGTGAAAACCAAACTAAATAAGCCCCGAGGATGAGAAGTATCATTCCCATATCCATACCAATTCCAACCACTTGACAAGTATCCTTAATATTCCGTCGTGACGTAACTTGTTTGCACTCACCGCCCAAGCTATTCCGAGAATCCACATGAACTAATCCACTCCACACAGATGGTATGTTTTCCGCAAAGCGAATTTCGAATTTTTTGTGAGACGAACCGGCAAGGAGGGATAGGCAAGATTACGGAGGAAGCGGTGTGGTTGACAACTTTTATGAACGGCCTTTATGATCGTTGTCTTAGCGTAGAAATGGACAGAAAAAATACAGAAAAGCCATGAAGTGATAGATCCCAACTTGTAATATGACGTAGAAGATACGAAAAGTGGAGCCCACGCGTGCGCCAAAACGGAACACCGCCGAACACGCAGCTCATCAAAAGATGCTGGCAGAATGGAATGGAGCAACAAACTGAAAGAACATAATATAAGGAAACAAATGAATAAGTTGCCCAATTTAAAACAAATAGTAAACCGGTTCAGCCTGTACTAAATCGAGTTATAGTTACCCGCCGGGAGGTTGCTAAGCACTAACAGAAGCGTGAAGGCGCGCGCAAACGAGAAAACATTTGTTTTGCGGAAACATTGTTTCCCGAAATGTTTCCTCGGCGCGCAAGCAAATTTTTCTTCCGCAACAAAGGCTGCCTGGGGCCGCAACAGGGAAAATAATTTTCTTCGGCAACAGTCGTTTCCTCATTTGGGGGCGCCTTCAGAGTCCCGCACGAGGTGATAGCCTCCAGAGTGAAACGGTAACTCAATAGTACACGGTGAACCCGTTTTTTCCATATTTGTTTTAGAACATATTTAAAACATCTTGTGACAGTTTGTGACACTCCTTGTGGCTTTCTTGGAATGCCCTCTTGCCCACTAATGAACTCGTTCCGCGCTAGCTTTTCACTTTGACTTTGCAAATCGCTTTGCCGGTGTTTCGGGTAAAATACCTGCGAACGAGTTTAAAACTCTTTGTTTTTCATGGTAGCTTCGAGGAAATTTGTCGCTTTTTACGCCGGTAGACTGGTCGGTGTTATTGGAGGAAAAAGCATTTTTTCCCGCGCCAACGCGGTCACTGAGTGTTGCTGATGATCTTATCGAACTAAAATTAAGAATTACTGATACTATATCTTAAATTGTATCCAACACGCCTGAATTTTTGAGGTGTCTAAAAAGAGACAATTGCTTGAAGTGTGCAGTGAAGTGCGAGTATCACTTCCACATTTCTTTTAAACTAGGCTTAGTTGACAGTTGTCCCGCCATACTGGAATTTTCAATGTCGAAATGGTGTATTCTCGCTATTGTAATGAAAGAAATGGTGAATGTAATGATGAGTTTTTTTTCTCATTCTTCTTGTTGGTGATGAATTGTGCCATTATGTCGCCACGTTTTGATCATAGAGTATCAAGCCAGTATCAAACGTACCATAATACTTCCCTTGTTTGTCCCTCCAGAATTTTGCATAAATGTGAATAACAATACTTTGTACATCCTTAGCCTCGTACTTATGTTTCTAGACAAAGGATTTTTCACATGATGTGAGGCTTAGGATGTACATTGCCATTTATGCAAATTGTCTATTGTTTCCGGTTTCTCTTGGAATCATCATAAGTCCCAAGAGAAAATAAAAACAATGCTTGTGCAAAACTTTGGAGGTACAAACAAAGAGTATTATGGTATTTTTTGATACTGGCTAATAAGCCATCTTCGAAATTCAATATCCAACGTGATAGTGAGGCAAAGACTAGGACAAAAACAATAGAAACAAGTTACATTGAATGTCAGAGATATAGAGGGTATTACATGGCCGCGCGAAGATGCGGAATTTCTCTTTAAGTGTTTGAAAATATTTAACGACTGAGCGCAGCGAACGAGTGAAATATTTTTCAACACGAGAAGAGAATTTCGTATCTCCAAGCGGCCATGTAATATTCTATTTATTATATAAACACCAATGAAACACTAAATCATTCACGAAAGGCGCGATTTTCAAATGTAACCATAACAACAGTGATCTTTTCACGTGTGAAGATATCATGTTTTCGCGCGAAAGCTCACTTGGTATTTCATTGGTGTTCCTATAATAAATTAATATATCATCCACTTCCCTTTGTCGTTGTCTCCTAAACCTCTCTTTCAAGCTGAATTTTCATATATCGAAAGTGGCCGTATTGCGTTGAAAAAAGAGCCTTGAAGGTTTGTTTCATTAGAAAGTCCTCAGGCAATGACTTAAAATGTAAGCAAATAAGGACAGTTGTTTCCCAATAGATTTTGTTTTTGTTTCCCTGTTGACCAGTTATGTTAGCTACGTTTCCTTATTCCCCAAAACTTCTGGGAGACTCTCATGTAATGAAAAAGGCAGATCGCTAGGATAGAGCGTTTTCACTCACGTAACCAGCAGCCATATTTGATTACTGAAACAAAAGAAAGTATTTGCATAAAAAGAGATTTCAAATCCCAGAGGATTAGTTTGGTACACCATCATGGCCGCCATTCCTTTGTTTTGGAACGCCAACATGGCCGCCGTGACGTCATGTGAAAACGCTCTATAGCGTTAGCCTGCGTGGCAGGCGCTAGAAAAGGGAAAGGAAATTAAGCGAAAGCGCGCGCGCGAAGCGAGGGGAGTCCCCAGTCCACTCCCGTTTTCCCTCCCTCTTCCTCGGCCTTCTAATGCCTGCCACATAGGCTAGATATCCTTGCGAAGTAATGCAACGCCTTTGCGGCATGCTAGTCGCAAATGCTTAGTAAATAAAATGCTAGGAAGCGAACACTGAATATCTCAATTTTCGGAAACAACTACTACTAAGACCACTATATAAGATCTTTGATAAGTAAATATATGCTCGTTACTTTTGAAAACGGCAACTTTTTACATGATGTAACGGTGATTATGGGTGGTTCCACAGGTGAAGCAATCATACTATAAAGAGGTAGCCGTGATCATTTAGGATCGAGGCAAGTAGTAAATGACAGCTACTTCTACTGAGGTAACGAAATGAAAGAATGGCAAAGACACATTCTTTTGTGTATATATGGCAAAGACACATTCAGAATTGTTGTGTTAATTGTTAATTTCACTTTACAGTGCCCCCAATTAGTGCTCCAGCGCTAAATCTACTAGACACTTAAATACAGTTCCTTTCTTTCCTTTCCTTTCCCTCTCAGTGCGGGGAAACTTCGCAAAATGTGAAGACGATGCTTGATTGCGCAGCATAGATACAGGTAAATGCCTCTTTTTCTCTTATGAATCGATAACATGTTCAGATGTTCAGAACCTGTCGATCGCATGACGTGCGCAGTGCTTCTGTTTGTAAACAGCACCCACCCTATTTTGGTACAAGAAAACAAAATGTTGTGTGCACAAATGCAAGACGGGTAGTTGTCCTTTTCCCAGTTGTTAGTTTCCTTCTGTCTTTCGAGAGCAATGAAGGAAATTGATATTTGAGTCGAAACCGGTAATGATATTTTGGCAGCTGTCCGTTTGGGATGCCTTGGACATGGTAGAGTTTTGATATAGATCGTTTTCACGTGACGTCATCATTTTCTAAAATCCAAAACTAAAGAGCCACGAAAGTTTTTATCCTCACCAGGCATAAGAGGCGGTAAATTTGTATCCATTTGCAATTTTAAAGCTCAATAGCGTGCTTCGTTTGGAAACCAGAGCATTTTGAATTTCTGAGTTATAGCGGTGCGTGACATGAGGCGACGATCAAGTTTATTGAGAAATATATTTATCTCATGGTTTTGAGCCTTTTTAGAATTTAAAGCATTAGGAAAAGTGCTTAAGTAAATAGCTGTCTGTTCAGTACAGATGATCACTCGCCTAGATAGCCAAAAGTAAGTAACAGATGTTGGCACTATTTTCCGGCCGCCATATTGGTGCACCACAGATGTGCACCAACATGGCGTTTTCATACTGGGCTCTGTAAATTTCTGCGAAACATTTCGACGAATATCTGAAGTTTGGGGAAACGCACAGGCCTAAAACTTGGAGAAGTGTCTTCTTCATTTATCTTCTACAACATCACGAATTCTTGACTTTTTCCACTGGATGGTTTTCGATTTATTTTTTTATTGCGTGACAGTGAAAACGATCTATAGATCGTTTTCACGTGACGTTATCATTTTCTAAAATCCAAAACTAAAGAGCCACGAAAGTTTTTATCCTCATCAGGCATAAGAGGCGGTAAATTTGTATCCATTTGCAATTTTAAAGCTCAATAGCGCGCTGCGTTTGGAAACCAGAGCATTTTGAATTTCTGAGTTATAGCGGTGCGACACACGGCGACGATCGAGTTTATTGAGAAATATATATTTATCTCATGGTTTTGAGCCTTTTTAGAATTTAAAGCATTAGGAAAAGTGCTTAGGTAAATAACTGTCTGTTCAGTACAGATGATCACTCACCTAGATAGCCAAAGTAAGTAACAGATGTCGACACTATTTTCCGGCCGCCATATTGGTGCACCACAGATGTGCACCAACATGG
>NC_090875.1:26869479-26906979 GCF_036669935.1 Montipora foliosa
TTGGAGTGATCAATTTAATAGGGCTTCCAGGGCTGAAAAGCCACCGCTGATGAGAAAGAGTTCTTGGAAGATAAATCGATTTGATTAAGTTGCGCCAACTTTTTTTTTCTTGGCATACGACAACACGCCAGCTTTTAGACGCTCGACAGGTTTAAAAGCTGTTAGTCCAAAAGTATTGAAAACATCAACCCTAATAACGGAACTATCTATAACAAGCAGAATCACCGGCCAAAACAAAGATGTCTTATTTCATGAATAAAGTGCTAACAGTAGCTTTCATTTGAATGGCGAAGCTCACGTTATTAGACATGCACACTAACGTTGCATAGTTTTGCCAAAAAAAAAACCCCGAGAAAAACCAACTTTCCTTTGAATGTGTGGATCGTACGAATTCCATCCCGGTGTACAGAGTATATAGAACGGGTCTATAAAGCTGTAGAAAGCTTTGATTTTTGCTCTGTAGCTTTCAGTAGTTTATACCTCATGAGGGTTTCATTTGAGGTACAGTATCTGGGTACGTTGGAGCCACCTTGTGCAGCTTTGGCACCTTAGGAAAGGAGTGCTCCGCAGAAGCTATCATTTTATTTTCAGTACAAATTAAGGTTCACTTACTGCCGGACTAGCGGGACTGAGATATGGCGCAGAACTGTGGAAAGGGAGCTTAAGGAGAAGGATTTAAGAACTTGGCAGAGGCAGCATCGTTTGTGGCAGAGAGCTTGCAGCCCAATTCTCCTTTAGGAGATTAGGACTAGAAACATACAATAGTTACAATCACTTTATTACAGCGTACTAAACAGCCTCAAAGGAAAGTACTGCCCAGTAGCTCCCAATTGAATGGTCACCCTTTGGGGTCTAGATCCACAGCAACGAAACTTGTGGGAACCATGCACCATGCGCGGCGTAATTTAAACTGCACCACAGAAAACACGCAGACTCCAAAGCCAGCATCACTTGCCTCCTCACTAGTACAGCTAAGTAAACAACACCAAAAGCAATACGTTCCGTTGAAGTGTGAATTTTTTCATTTGTCCCCAGAATAAGAGAAGACTCGCAGTAAGATCGTCAGAGAAACGTTTTCACCATGATATAGCCATTTTTTAAATACTATACTTTGTCTTGATGGAGATCATAATGGTTATTCACTTAATTAACCTCAATCGAAGAAAGGAAAGCAATTTCTTTCATGGCTCAGTTTATTGTTCAACGGCAGAAGTGTTTATAAATATTGCGGCAGCCTTGCCTTTCCGAAATCGAAATCTAATGGCATATTTAGTAAGAGAAACTTCTGGAATCTCATGGCTTACGAAGAATGTCACCTTAAGTTTTTCAATTATCAAAGTAAGAGATAAACAGACTAGTATTGACAAAGGAGGCATTAATATTTAAAAGTGTGTTTTTCCTCGGCCGTTTACTCTTTTTGATGTTCTATCTGCATCCTCGTTCTTTTGCGAATGTCTTGTTGCTACGCGACAAACTCTAATTCACAGGATTGAAGTTTAAAAAAGCAAAGACAAACTAAAGAATGATGATTTTTAAACGAAAATATGCCAATTCTGGTCAATCTATACCAATGGCAGAAATCAAAAAATTCTACCCACTGAATGTCGAACAATATTCCAGTGAGAGAAAGCCACCTGTGTAGCTCTTGAATGATTGCTTGTGTTCACACACTTTTATAAATTTAAATAATGTGGAACGAGTTCTTAGGAGTCCTGAGAAAAAAAAAGGTCTATATTTGTAAATGAATTAATACTAGTTCTTTTTTTTGTCTTGCGCACCAGCCTCAAGCAAATTTGACTGTTATTTTCCTGGGTATTTACACCATATCCTTTACAATGGGAGCAATAAAGGAGAGTGCGCATTGCTGTAAGAACTAAGTATTAACTGCAACCTATATTAATTCCCCAAAGAGCTATTTCTTCATTACGTAATCTTATGTTCGGATATGTGCGATTTCACTCATCTAATTTCACGGGGTCTATTAAGAGAAATTGTGAAAACGAATTCTACTCAAAAGACTGTCTGGCAAGATGTTTTTTTATGTCGATCTTTAGCGCTTGACCTCAGAGTTGAACCAAGTGTGGTGCATCATCCAAGGACGAATGTTTTAATCGCTTTTGGATAACATCTTTGCGATTATATTTTGTGAAATATTTATCTGGTAAAGTTCAGTGCGAGGCAAAGGTCTTCTTTGCCCTCCTTGACAAAATCTTCAATCGCTTTTGGATAAAATGTTTGCAATTTAGTTAAACATTAAGCTTGTAATGTTCAGCACGAAGTAATAAAGATCTTCTTCGTTCTTTTTAACTTTGGCAAAATTATGCGAAAATGATATATTTTTTTTTGGTCCCTTGAGCATCCTTCTAGTTTATGGCAACAAACGCTTAACACTAAATAACGTTCTTTGTATATTTTTCTTGCGTTTGTTAATGATGTTAAAGTTCCCTGTTGATCAAAACAAGCGACGCTGTATGAAACGCTATTCACATATCTTGCGTGAATTAAAGACACGCTTAAAATAACCTTTTTTAAAATGCTATTCCTTCGACTTTATTTTCTGTCATGCCTTGAATTTTGTTCTTAGCTTTAAAGTTAACGGATTTATTTTTAATTTTTTACGTGACGGCTATCTCGTAAATTTTTCGCCAAATTTTTCATCTTAATGTCAAAAATCGAATGTTTGCTGTATGCAAATTTATCACGGACAATAACTTCCGACCCATCCCTTTGTATGGCAGCTTTCTGGGGAATCTTACATCGCTACTAATATCTCATTTACTGCGATTACAATACAGTCATTTTCAGCGAATAACTGAGGCGACGAACCATAGTTTGTGAACCCAGAAGTCTTAATCAAAGCTTCGCAGAAATTTATTTAAGAGAACTATCAAAAGCATTTTGTAAATACAGATAGCTAAGGCTTTGAATAGAAAACACTATTGCGCCTGTCCCCTTACAAGTACCTGTTTTTATCAATACGTTTAGCTAATTTGATTATATATCAACATACGCTTACCTCTTTTTGCCCGTAAGAGATAGCATTGTGCAAAAGTCCTAATGCTTCTTCGGCAATTTCTTCGTCGTTAGTATTCGTCCCCGGAAAATTAAGCACAGTTCTCTGTTCTTTAGAAGTCTTACATTCATCCAAAAGGCCCAACGCAAACTGACTGCATTGGCGCGACAATGCGAGGTAATCTTTTTCGAATTCGTCTTCTTGTTTAGCGGAGCGTTTCAATTCTTGACTCAGCTTAAACGCGGTTAAAAACGGATCACTTCCTGTCAACGAAATCCACATAGGATTAGCCATGGCTCTGTAAACATCGAGACGTTTTTGCGATTGCCTGAAATAGTCTTCTTGGCAGTGATCACACTTGCAGAGCACATCGTGTGGTTTCTCCAATTTGAACCCCTTTGATATAAACAATTTAAGGACGTCGTATTTCCCTAAATGTGCAGCGACAACAAGAGGTAGAAAATTGACTGGAGTCTTATGAGTGGTCTCCACAGAATTCTCGTACAACAAATCATCCAGATTAAAAACTTGCAGATAATGGTCAATCAGGACTTGTATGATATGCAGGTCTCCGTCTTGAACCGCTTTAAGCAACGATTCTTCAAGTTTACTCTCGTGATTCAACATGCAACCATTAGTTTCGTGTTGGGAACAGGCCTTATGAAGCAGGGACCTTAAGTTTGTCATTTCATTTACCGGAGCGCCTAGCTCAACCATTGGTACCCCTTCGAAAAACGATTCTTGGCCTTCGATCGGCGGATCGGTTAGCCATAGTGGGCGGACAAATCCTGTGTCATTTGAACGTGTTTTCATGTTTAACTGGGCTGCCACGAGCTTTGAAACAGCTCCATTTGGCGATACGGTTGTCGCCATTTCGTCAAAGAGGCCTTACCTGTGGCAGTCAACACGACAGCTGACGGCAGGTGAAAACACAGACGAGCTGACTCTAAAATTCAACTTTACGTGCACCCTGTGGATTTCGGCCTGAAGCCAATAAAATAGTTAACGTATCTACTGGTTGGTTACAAAACCTTAGATCTTAAAAACACACGCGTTCAAGTTTAAGCATGGAATGACACATTGCATAATTTTAAATGCGCGCTCTGTTTTTGGCCTCTCTGCTGATTAGCAAGTCAAGTGGTCAAACGAAGCGGAAACTGCCTCTAATACAAGTAGGCGTCGGTTTAAAACAACATATTTTCCGGTATTACACGCACCTTCCATGGAAGCTTATCAGTTGGTCGTGTTTGTAGAACATTGTGAACGTGACGTAAAGCGAAAAAAGTCGCTTTTATTGACTGAGATCATGATCGCGTTTGTATTATAAGTTATATTAGCAATATTTCCCGCCAAAATTCCCTAGAGTGTCCTTCGCGGAAAGGGGCACGTCTTGAAGGGCTGTTTTGTTTCCTGTTTCATGAGTAGTTCGATTTTTCTTGATTTCTGTCGATTGTTTGAAGTATTTGCTTTTCTTTTGAGCTCGAGAATAATAGCCAAGTAACAGCATTTCCAATTTCTTTCCGTGTGCCCAAGAAATTTGATCACAAAAAAAAATTGACTATTTTTAAACAATAATTTAGTTTTATCAACGGAGCTCTGACGAAGGGCTAACGCTCGAAACGTCAGCTTTTAGAATCTCTGTGCGGTGGCTAATTTACATAATCAACTCCGTTGATAAAACCAAATTTTTGTATACTACTTCCCAACCGACGCAGCACCACAATGTTTACTGAATTAACATTAGTAGTTTGGCGTAAGAATTCACAGCTACCGCTTTACATCTTTGAAAAAAAATCCTTATTTACTCAGCTATGAAAATCGAGTATGGAATCGTCGCGTAATAAAGTGACTAGAAATGTATATTTTACTCTAATCCGCTTCTTTTGAAACGGAAAAAACCATCACTTTAAATTATGATATTTATCTTTACTGGTTTGTGCGATCTAAATCATTCACAAAGTTCTGCGACATCGTTCGAATTTATTTTGTAGTGCACTTGTTACTTTCATAAATAATTCTAGAAGGAAAGAAATTCAAATTATTCCTAAGGCAGGTAAAAATGGAATTTGATATGAACTACCGGTAATTATTCTTCTCCATCACAGGAAAAATCATTGGGCAAAGATCAGCATTTTAAATGATGTAAATTTTGACAGCGAATTACGATAAGATATAGAGGAACTCCAGAGCCTTGCAGTTTGTATCTGTTTTAAAATAGTCTGATAGTAATGATCTTATATTATTCCTCCGCGGATTTTTAGATTACTTGGAAAGAAAGCCTGGATTGTTCGTTGCTGTTTTTTTTCTATTTTGCATTGTTTGACAAATACATGCCCCACGATTTTTACAGAGATTTCACCCTTAGTAATAGTTTCAGTTTTAAAAAAAATTAAATTCGTCCTATACGAAAAGGGCAAGATTCAACCGTGATTCATGCACATGGCCTATTTCCAAGTTGCTGTTTGCCTCCGTTTCAAAGCGAGTCTTGTTGTACAATTATTCCAATGGCAATGAGTGGTATATTTTCATGCAAATCAGACTCATCATCGTTTGGTTGATCACCAAGACTCGTTTTGAACCAGAGGCAAACAGCAACTCGGAAATGGCCTAATTTAGGCGCTGTTACGTCCATGTAAGCCTCGCACGACGTCAGTTGGTCTGGTTCGTGAGCATGTAACGGAGGAATGGGCCGAAATGCTGAAAGTTACTCCTGATTGCTTTATGTGCTAAAATATCCTACGCTCGAGGTTTAATTTTGAATTCATACATATTACAAACAGAGAGTTTCTTTCAAGAGTTTCATTCCCCCCTCCCTCCAGATCTGGTGTGATTGCTTGGATCTGCGATAGTAGCCATAAAACGTAAATTAAAGGTTTAAAGGGGCTATGTCACGAATTTTGGGGTGTTTAGGGGAAATCTTTAAGGCGTCCGCAAACGAGGAAACGTTGTTGCGGAAGCAAATGTTTATCCGTTTGCGGCCCCAGGAAACATTTCTTGCGGAAGCGAAATTTGCTTCCCGGGAGCAAAAATGTTTCTGAATTTGTTAAAAAAACGTTTTGCTTCCTCAGCAAATGTTTCCTCGTTTGCGCGCCGAGGAAGCATTTCCGGGAAACAATATTTCCGCAACAATGTTTCCTCGTTCTCGGGCGCCTTTAGTTAATCGCGAGTTTAAAACTCGAAAATGATGATGTGGAATTCCTTTACTGATAAAAGTATCGTTAAATCACAATTAAGATGATTCAGTGACCAAAAACGACCTTTACCCAGGTGATTTGCCATAAACTTGAAAAACGTCGGGCCGACTTTTTTCAAGATTACCTAAATGCAATCCGTTTCAATCTTGTCCATTTGTTTCAAGTTTCAGGTTAAAGTTTCAAGTTTATTATACATTCACCTTTCGTAGATTTTCCATTGATCCTTACCCGCAAAATAGCCTAGCTAATCGAGGCGGGTAGGAAAAATAAAAGATTGCAATAATAGGGGTTGAGACAACAGTAAAGAGAACAGATACAAGAATATCGACATTTGTGCTCTTCCATGCTTCGCTTTTCCTTTGCTGTATTTCCTTTATGTTGTTCAACAGTTTTAAGTGTTATTGCAATGTTTCATTCTACTTTTTGGGCATTTTCGGTTTCGTGAAATTTACATCATTTTGCGTGACATAGCAAAGAATATTGCAACTCAATAATGTAACTCATTTACAACACGGCAGATGCTAATTTGTCTACGAGAGACTAAGTTTAATAGAGTGGCAGAGTATAAATTGATTTCACCGGAAGGGCTGTGCATGTGGCCCACTGCTGAATTTAAATAACATGTGGATGTTCCGTTCTCACAACAGACTGGATATGTGGGATATGCGCTCGACTTGGAGTTTTCGTTTTGTGGTCTTCCTTATTTGTTCTCGCTAACAAGATCAAAATCCCACTTCTCGCAACAGGTCATTTCTCGGTTAAGTCAGCTTCTTTTCTTGAAGTGACTCCAGGGGCCCGTTTCTCGAAAGTCCCGAAAAATTTTCGGGCCCGAAAAGCCGTTTGTGAAACTGCTAACCGCTTATTTTGAAGAGCCGATCTTTTAAGGTGTTTTCAAGGTAACAAAAAGAGAAATAACTGTAAAGTTTGGCGACTTAAATCCTCTCCGTTCTTGAGAAACAAAGGGAATTGTGACACCCGAAAATGGCCCGTAAAGTTTCGGGACTTTCGAGAAACGAGCCCCAGGTCGAATATTAGGGACCTTATGATAGGACGACGACGACGAAGGCAACGAGAACGTCACAAAACAATGGTCTTAATAAAGAAAAACAAAGGCTCTGCATGCTCTGCGCTTGCGTTTTGCATTTTGGTACATTTCTTTGCCGTCCTCGTCCTGACAACGATGTGAATTGACTAATTTTAAGGTTGTGTAGAGGACTTGTGAACCTGACGAAATATTTTTAATTTTCTTTCCAAACAACCACACCGTTCATGCCAATTGCTGGTTTTCACTGACTCACGTGATCAACAGCCATGTTTTTCAACAAAAACAAAAGGAAACGTTTGCATAATAATAGAGTTAAATTCCCGGAGGATTTGGTCGGGGCACCAACATGGCCGCCTTTTCTTTGTTTAGGGGCACCAACATGGCGGTCGTGACGTCATGTGAAAACCGAGAATAGCCCATTTCCGAGTAGCTGCATGCCTCAGTTTCAAAGCGAGTTCTGGTGCACAACCATTCAAATGGAAATGAGTTGCGTATTCTTATGCAAATCAAACTCATCTCCCTCACAATAGTTGAGCACCAAGACTCACTTCGAAACCGAGACAAACAGCAACTCGGAAATGGCCCATTTTATTCCCGCAAAGTTGATGAACACTTTCCATTCCGAACGACTTAGGGTTATAACGAAATTATTGCAAGGTCCCTAATTATGATCGAGAAGACGCCGCATTTTTGCTCGCTTTGTTAAGAGTGTGAATATGATTATAACTTGAGAGTCAAGCTAAATAGAGCACATGAATAGGCCATTTCCGAGTTCTGGCCTCCCTCATCTGCAAAGCGAGTCTAAGTGCGAAGTTTTTGTTATGAAAATTAGTTTTCATTCATATGTAAAGTAGAACTAATTACCATCACAAAAACTTCGCACTTAGACTCGCTTTGAAGAGGAGGCAGACTTGAACTCGGAAATGGCCTATTCCGATCCGCATTGGTTGAAGGGGACTGAGCGCTCGCTTGACTGCGCAAATTCTGCTTCCGTAAGTGAACACGGATAGCATATTAATGCATGCTTAAAGGGGCTAGGTCACGCTCTTTTAGGTAATTTTGTTTAATTTTGTTAATTATGGACTCTAAAAGTGTCAAATTGGCAGAGCAAGAGTCTTTCATTTGCAAAATCACGGCCACATAACAACTGAGAATGATTTTCCAGCTGTGTAAATGACATTTTGATATAGACTGATTTAAATTTTAAAAAAGGTGGGCTGACGATTTTCAAATTTACCCAAATTCAATCCATTTCAATCCTCTCCAGTTTTGTCCATCCATGTCCCTTCTTGACTTCCCTGTGTTTTGTGAGAGTTCTTCTATAGTTTTGAACAGTTATAGTTTGATATTTTAGTTAACTCTATGACCATTCGATCAGTGCTGAAATTGCCTAAAATTGCGTGACCTAGCCCCTTTAAAGATGACGGTGAACTCAGCAGCCAAGCCGGCAATTTTGATTGAGTTTACTTTGATGTTCTTAATTGTCGTTGCTTTGGTTTTAACTTAAGCTATTTTTAATTTTTATCTTAGTTCGATATAAATATAAACCGCGGAATTTAGAATTTTAATCGCTTTTGTGGGATTCGGTTAAAACAAAAAGCAGTTCCAATTTCCGTGGCTTAACTACCTGTGAAAGCCGTTGGTCACGTACTTTAAAAAAAAAATGAACTTTCCCTTTGAGATTTTGAGATCTAAAAATCTAAATTTACGAGGGAAAGCTAAATTCGACATTTTTCAACATTTTGAGGTCTCTTACAATGTCGCGAATGTTATATGGAAGCTGTACATTTTGTCGATTAACTCATTAAAGGGATATTACAACGTTTAACATTCTTGGTTTAAGATCTTTTTAACAACTTCTCAATTTTCTTGTTTCTTCAGCATGATCTATGACGTGAAATGATTACCACCACCTGTGCATGTGCTGGGAATGAATAATTTGATCCGAATATGTTTGCATCCGAAATTGTTTCAGAGGTTTTCTTTTAGATTTCAATATATGAAAACTCGTTCTAAGGTTGAAATTGATGGTTAAATTGTTAATCAAACTGTAAATGTCGACAAAGCATGGATTTCCTCTCGCCGGCACAGCGCTGAAAAAAGCCTAACAGCTATAGAATCTGTTTAAGGGACCTACCATCAACCTAATAGTGGCTTTATAATTGAAGTTAACATTATTGAGAAATGGGTCGATTGAAAAGATCAGAATAACGCTTTACCTAGGGAAAATGAACTTCTCGCAATCTTTTTGTCAAAATTTTTTTCTGACTCTTTTAGCGTCTTCTTTTGCGCGTGGGCCTTTGCCCGATGCTCATAAAATGTTCCTTTAAATGAACAATATACCAAAGTGTCTTCGTCATATTGTAAACATGCATAATAACAATCTACTAAAAGCTTTATTTTTTTTTTCAACCTGTCACTAATTTGGCTCATTGACATGACAATGTTGTGTCTTCTGTGTTAAATTATTCATCAGAGGGCAGGTGTGCCAAGAAAGAAATCAAAGAAAAGAATAATTATGATGGACAAGAAAAAGACTGGTCGACATTTCACCCCTTTTTGACCTTAATTCTCCTTTTAGTGTTTAGGTTGGACTGCTTTAAACTTACAGAAAACGATGTCCAAGACTTTTACAAGGTAACCTGACAAACTTAAGTTGTCTCATATTCTCGATCGAAGCATTCATTTGGAATCATATTTGTCTTGTTCCCATGTCTTATAATATACATAGAAAAATTTCCCCATTCTGATTGGCCAGAAGAAATGCAGTTTCCAGGTAAATCAGTGCAACGTGAAATTTTTACCTGTATATTACTCATTTTTTCCCTTACAATTTTGGAACTTATAAGTACTCGAAACGTTTTCAAAGCCTGCAAATTGCTAGGCTTGATTTGTAGCCGTTTTGTTAGTGCGGTGAACATCCTCCTCCCAACGAACGGCTGGATCCCGGGTCCGTGTCGTTTGTCCGTGACGTAGCACCCGTCGCAGTTGTATTTTGTATTCAGCCAATTGTATTTTGTACTTCGCAGGCAGGCGACTTTCTGATTGGTGGAAAATAGAATTGGCTGGACCACTGATCCAGCCGTGGTGTGCGGGGAGGAATGCGGGCTCACAAAACGGCTGATGGTCAATCGAGCCCAGCAAAAAGGCCATTCGCGAGTTGCTGTTTGCCTCTGGTTCAAAACGAGTCTTGGTGCTCAACCATTCAAATGATAATGAGTTTAATTTGCATGAAAATACACCGCTCATTTCCATTTGAATGGTTGTGTACCAGGACTCGCTTTGAAACGTAGGCAAACAGCAGCTAATGGGCTATTGCACGAGCACAATTTTGTTCGTCTGTTCAAATTGCAATCATGTGATTTCCTATACAAAGTTCATGAGTGGTCAGAGATGAACGCTATGCAAACCGGTAACAAAGTAGTTCTAAAGCTGGTTGGACTCTTTTCGTATTGACATACATGAAGTTTTCATCAATTAAGTTTTTAATGCTATATCTATGTTTTAGCTCAACTGTATTCAATAGAAGAGAATTTGAAAGTGACTCACTTTAACAATAATCTGTCGAATTAGAAGGGAATATTACTTTTGTTCTTGGCAGTCTGACTGTGTTTTAATCCGAGTGAAATAAATTCTGTTCTAAGCAGGATTGTTGATCATACGCATGAAGTAACTTAATACATACATAAATACGTACATACTTAATATAGGGGCTTTTCAGGGCCAATAAAACTGTGACAATCGACGAAACAACAGAACATAACAACTACAACTGTTAAGAATCCCAGAACTGGCCGGAGGCAAACCAGTTGGCTATTTACAAGTGCAGCTGGGAAGTTGAACCAGGGACTACCAGGATCAAATTCTACCAGTGGCCAGGACTTGTCTTGAACCCGGGATCTCCGGGTCTCGAGGCAAGCGCCCTAAGCACTGGGCCACGCTTCTGCCTCCTTCGAGCTTAAGTTTAATAGCCTATTCTATCATCCAAGTTTTGAATTCTACTTGTAAAGCAGTAGCGAAAATCAGGCCAGAAAAGTGCATTTGATTGCCATTTGTTATCTACTTTGAAAGTTACTGAACGTTGAACGCACGCGAAACGAGTACAATATTGTTCATTGTACCGTTGATTATATGTCATACAGTTACAGAAGCGACTTTTTCTGTACTGGGAATTACCGACAATTTATGAAAATCCTTAGTGTTAACGTTTGCTTGAAGATAAACTTATATATACATCTTGAAAATCGTAAAGTCTTATGCCAAAGCGTGACCATTAGTTGACATGCTTTGGCGAGGCAAATCTGATGGCTGACCACACTTCATGATAACGGGCACCGAAATGTGACTTATTGTCCGCCTAACGCCGCCACAGCAACACTCGGATGGCCTTGGAAACACCTGAGTTATGTGATGACCCGTTATTGGTTCTTGAGTTACAAAGCCCTCAATGACCGCTTTGGTCCTTATGTTGTCTTGGCGGGAGATCACTTGGAAGCCTTCTCGGCTCTGATAAGCTGTTTCCTGAGGTGATTTCCTTCTTACTTCGCGGTCCTTTTCGAAGATGCCACTGTCGTAAAGGTTTTTTATTGGCCTGTAGTTGTATGGCAAGTCTACAAACTTGTAGACCAGTCTCTGGCCGCTAACCTGAAAGGAAAGGAAAGGAAAGGAAACGCTATTGATGATATTGAACACGACGACGACGATCGGTTTCATTGGAATTTGTATTACAGATTAACCATACTAATATTCCTCCCTCCTCGTTGTTAGGTAAACCCACCTGATTGTACCTCTGGTTTGGATGGTTGATGTATTTGGGGTCTTTCAAGTTTCTCATAAATTGGCCTTTCCGAAATTCAGGAGGGAACTGGGGCGAGTTTCAAGTTTTAACTAATCGATAAACTGACACTATCACATGAAAGATCATGTTGAGATTGGTCATTTGGCCAAGTATGGTGCTTTTAAGGTGAACAGATACCGAGTTATGGACCTTGAAACATGGTTCAAAATCCATACAGGAGTCTCTAATTTTGATACAGCGTCCCCCAAAACCATGTAAACTCTTAAAGTTTTTATGATTTCCGTGATACTCTTTAAAATGGTCAAACATAGCGATTTTCATCGCAGCTTCTTTCAAATTGTAGGTACAAGACGGGATTTTACAGTTGTTACTACACTGATAAAAAAAAATTAGAGTTTATATGGTTTTGGGGGACGCTTTGTCAAAATTAGAGACGTTTGTATGGATTTTGAACCATGTTTCAAGGTCCATAACTTGGTCTCTGTTCACCCTAAAAGCACCATACTTGGCCAAATGACCAATCTCAATATGATCTTTCATGTGGTAGTGTGTTGAAACTCGCCCCAGTTCCCTGCTGAATTTCGGAAAGGCCAATTAAGTGCCAAGTACCAAGTTACCCTTACGAAGTAATCTCTAGCCTTATCATCTCTTTCATTATAGCATCAATTTACCTTCTTTATGATGTTTTTTTGGTAGTAATAACGCAGCGCTCGGCTTAGTTTGTCATAGTTCATCCCTGGTCTTTGCTTCAGCTCGCCCCAGCACTTCGCGACTTCCTCCTGGTTTCGTAACTTGAACTCTCTTTTTTCTTTATTTGTCCACGTGATCAAGGACGAGTATCGCTCATCTGCCAGAAGCTCGAGTAAGAATTCCCATAAATGGTAAGCACTGCGTGACGTGTTGCGCTTCTTCGGGAACGGATCTGCAGCTTACAATAAAAATGAAAGAGAGAAACAATGGGTATGAAAGCAAAGCCTCTCGTCGAATGGAGCCTCCACTCTTGAAAAGGATTAACTTTAGGAGGAAGTATTACTTTAAATCAAATTTGTTTTGGAATTGTTCAAAAGAAAGCATTTTCATTCCCAGGTTCCCGGGGCGCCGCCATCTTGAATAACTGTGACGTGTTACTTATTGATTGACTGACACAAAGAGATTTTGCATAATAAAATAGGGCAACCGTAACACGTGATGGTTTTTCACAACAAAAACAAGTAATTCTGATTTTCATTTCTTTCGAAGACTAACTCGGTCTTGATTTCCTGTGGTTGAAAGTTATTTGTTGTAGTTGTTGTTGCTGTTGTTGTCGAAGTGGAGGTTTCTTTTAATAGTAGTATATCAATGAGAAAGTGGAAGTCGCTCAGCACCGCGCGCTGTGGGACAACAAGGAAGCGAAAACGAATATGGCTTGAGGATCTTTTCGAATTGTTTTCCGGTCTTACTTGCGCACCAGAAAAAGTTTAAAGCAAGACTGTCGTGATCATTTGAGTAACTTTAGCGGTCCGTTGGCGCCGTCCGGCCTTTTCATGTTATAATAAATTCTCAGTAGACAATTTGTTTTCTACGGCCATTTTAAAGACCAACATATAGACCTACCATAGAGGTCACATAGTTCTGTTTGCCGCTTTCAAGACCTCAGCTTGAGACTGTTTCGTTTTGCAGCTGTAACAGCCGCAGACGTTATTCAAATTGATGGGAAGCTGACAATCACTTCGTCGCTGCAAACGACAGCTTTTTGTGTTCAATCAACTGATTCGCTTCAAAAAGGTTTCTGTGTTTGAGTTCAGCTTGTTTGTCAGGTATAGTCTAGTCTCTCATTCCCATGTTTCGTGTATTTCAAGTGTGCCAAAATATATTCCATTTTCAGTACACCTTTAACATTGCTATTCTATCTACATAAGCGCGTATTTCAACTCGCTGATGACGAAGTTTCCACCTACGTTGAGTTTTTAAACCAATTTTTGGTTGAATTATTTACATATTAGAATTAGAAATTAATGGTTGTGACGAGGAAAAGATGTTTTTTTGTTTTCGCCGGTCACGTTCGCTGTAGTTCTTCAACGCAAAGGCTTATTTTACAACACGTCTAACATTTTGATTCTAACCGGAATATTGGGTCTTCCTTTCCATCCCAAATCCGCTTTAGAAGTTGCGGCCGTGTTCTTGTTATTTATACCTTTTTGTAAAAGTATCGATGTTTCAGCCATGTCAATCAAAGCTTTTAACTCAACTTGGTCACGGTGAGTTGTTGCCAAAATTCAGTCGGGGTTTTCCATCCCAGTAAATTTAAGTTTATGAAGTCTTTAACGGTTGGTGCCGACACCCATGTTAAAGCTTCACATTTTTTTGTCGGATGTTAAACACTGTCCTTTGTTGTCTGAACACTGACAAGACTTAGTTTAATTTCTGCGCCGTTGTCTGCTAATTTGGTGCGAATTAGCTTTCCGAAAGGATCGTTTCACAGAATCTATTCAGCACAGCAGTCCAAAACTTCTACAATGTATTTAGCGAAATTTAAAAAGGCCATTAATAACTGCAACCAATTTTTTAAGCCCCGGAGCCTGGGCTTCAGATTTTAAAAAAAGTGTAGCTTTTGAGACTGCATGAGTACGTTAAGAGCACCTTTCGAGCCGATCGTTTTAGCTGTTTAATTTTTTAAAACATGGGGCTCAGCAACTTGATTCTGGGCAAAGTTCTGAGCAACAATTGCCTACGGTAATGTTTGATAGATCATTCGATCAAATTCTGCAGTCAAATGGAAGCTCAGCGAGCAGTGCTTTTCTGTGGTGCTGTTTAGTATGCTGTACAAGGTAGTTCTAAGCTCTAACCTCAAGTTAAAGCGACCAAGTAGAGCTTTCTTGTGTGGTCGTTTTCTATTTCAGTTCAAGGTACTTTTGTTTTAGAATGTGGTCATTGAGATCAAAGAATCTTATAAAGCAATAAAAAGGCAAAGAATTGACGGTTTTCTTGTACCGACGTTTACCATGCCGAGAAAAGTGCCGATCTTGACTTTTAAGAGTGAGGGAGCTGGTCCGGAGTCATCCTGTTGAATTCTAGCCTACGCCATTTTTTCAAAATGAAAGCTACTGTGTAGTACGTACCCTTCCTTTGAGGTTATTTGTTGTGCTAATTTAGGTAGCTCTGAACCTTACGTAGAGTCTTTAGAGAACCTTGTTTTTGTCCACACAAATGGTAGTTACGAAGCAGTACTTCCTGGGTTTCCGTGAGATCTAGAGCTCCGCATTTTTCAGCCGTAATGCCCTGTCGTTTTTTCAGAAATCAATAGAAGTCCCCTTTTATAGATTTTCTAGCGTTTTGCAAGAGGGAATTTGGATATCAATCTTGGAAAATGTGAAAGTTAAGATAATATGTACATGGAATTGAAATTACCTTCATAAGGATGTTCGTACGAAGTGAAGTTTTCCATGTTCTTCTTGATCGGAGGTTCAACTTTTAGTTTTGTGTTCAAGTTTAGTGACGCAAATGGGACATCTCTTGAAACGCCTGACATTTTAAGTGACAGAGTTCTAGTTTATCCTGAAAACCTTTTTGGAAATCTACGTCGAACGGAACTTAGCTCGGGTGGTGGGCAGTCATTAATGAGGAAGTGAAGAACAAATCAAAAGACCTGTTCTTTGAAATGACCCACGCGTGCCCAATGTATTGACGTCAAAAACATCGATCCACACTCGCAGCTGACTTGAAGTCCGCTCTCTTAAAACTTCCCGGAAGGATCTGAATTAACAGGGTATTAACAAGAACGCACAAAGCCCTGGAGCTATGGTGGCCAACACATTAGTTGAAGTAGGTTGTCATGGAAATTACTTAAACAACCTAAAACAGTTGTAAGATCGCGAATAACATTGAAAACATTCATTCCTTTTCTTCCTTCCGACAGTATCAATTTCTATTTTATATCATATGCAATTTTAAATCCTAAAAAGGGAATCAAAAGGAATCAAACATGGGTACCTACTGGGTCATAAATTGGTAAGTTTTCGGTGTATTTTGTACAAAAAGGCAAATAAAACTTCCATCTATATCACCCTAAAGGATAACTGGACCGATGTCTCGTTGATATACGATGTTGGTTTTTTTTGAAGCGCTCTGTCCAGTAGAATACGGCCATTGCTATTTTCAGGATTCTTAGCCGGCGAACATGTGGAAAAGTTTTTATAATATTCCATATATCATACGTAGCTTAACAAAGAGGTCGCCCGAGAAGATATTCACGGTTGAATCGCAGTTCTGGTTAAACATCTCTACTGAATAAAATGCCGCTTTTATGGATTTGAAGCGGAGCAGGTGCAAGCTATTGACAGACTCAATAAGCTTGTAACAATAGTTATTTTTGTACAAACTTGTATTTTGGAAATTTATTTTTATGATGGTTTGGGGTCAAGCAAATAAAAATGAGTATTACTGAATGAAATAGAGTACCATCCTTGATGATGCGCCGTTGTCAAGGACTAAGAAGTTGTGTGTTGTGTTTCAATGCCGCTAATAAACAGCCTAACAGTCAAGTAATGATTCTCACAGCGTCAATTTAGATGATCGTTCTAGAGCATCATTTTTTTATCATGTATGCAGGTTAATCTGTTAGAAAGTTACTCTTTTTTATACTGTACAATTCTTCTGGAAAAGTGTGAGTCGAAATGGAAGAAATTTGAAACATTCATTCATATATCACTGTGGTGTTTTTCAATTTGGCTTTTCTGACTGTAACAGATTTAAATGTGTCAACTTTATTTAGCAAGGTTTGTAAAGCTTCCTTTGTTTAGGAAGCTTTCCTTATGAAGGTCGAGTTGCCACTGTGAAAAGATCAAATGGTCGGCGAATGTTCGAAACGTCAGCCCTTCGTCAAAACGAATGGGCTAACGCTCAAAACGTCAGCATTTTCGTGTTTTACTAGAATCCCGCCGACGCAGCACTACAACTTTTTTTTTAGAAAGTAGCCTCTTCACTTGTTTATATGGAGGTGCAGGGATGGCGCAGTGGTGAGAGCACTCGCCTCCCACCAAAATGTGGCCCGGGTTCGATTCCCAAACTTGGCGTCATATGTGGGTTGAGTTTGTTGGTTCTCTACTCTGCACCGAGAGGATTTTCTCCGGGTACTCCGGTTTCCCCTTTCCTCAAAAACCAACATTTGACTTCATTTGCGTCAATTGTTAATTTTAGTTTACAGTGTCCTCAATTAGTGCTCCAGCACTAGAACGACAAGACAATTAAATAAAAAGTTCCTTTCCTTTATTAATAGCTCTTAGTAGCTCTACTAAATCTTCTCTGCATTCACCTCGTAATGTGTGTTTTGTCACTAAATCCAAGAATTGTAACTATGCATATGCATAACCCTTAGGAAAGGACCAAGTATATAGGAAGGAATCGTAGCTGAGAGTTACACTATTCTAAGAGCAAAACGCAAAAGGAAAAAGGAAAAAGGATAGAAAATTAGTCTTCACTCTGTGAATCGGGTTTTTCAAATTAACTTACAGTGTATACTAGAGGAAGGAAGAAACGCAGTATTGTTTGTGAAATGTCATATCAATCCAATTTCCGGAATATGGTAAGTAATGTTTAAAAAACGAGCAGCAGTGTTTTATCGGGGTTTAAAAACACGAGGCCAAGCCGCTTTTTTTTTTGACCGGATAAACACGTGCTGCGAGTTTTTTGAACGTCTTCAAAAACATCCCACAAAAAGCGTGTAACAATGGTTCAAATTGCGAGAGCAAAATATTAGCATACAAGATACGTAAGCTAACCAGAAACCCATAAGGGTTAAAACGTGTAACGGCCCCTTGTGTGCTGGGAAACAAGCTTTGCTAAGTACCATATTTGGAACAACAAGAGCGAGTGCTTCCACATATGGTACTTAGCACTGAGACATTCAACCAATCAGTTCGCACTGAATATTCGGAAGCTGTGAACGTGCGTTACACGTTTCAACCCTTATGGGTTTCTGGCTATACCTTACTAGTATTCTTTATATAAAGAATGCTAGCGAGTGTTTTTTCAGGATATTAAGCTCTTGCACGTGACGTTTTTTCGGTGTTTTGATAGGCCGCTAGACTCATGAATTATTAATGACTTTTGAACGTTCGCTTTAATTCTACCCTATCGTGCCAACGCGCAGTTAATTGTCGTTTGTTTTGAAATTCAAAGTAAAAAGGTAGTCGATTCGAAGATGCAATTCTCAATAGATGGTTTTCACGTGACGTCATCGCCGCCATGTTGGTTGACGAAAACAAAAGATCTCTCATTAATTTCTTGTGTTCGTTCACCAGAGGTCGTGCATAGAAACACTGCGTGTAGACTAACTGAATTCGCTCCGACGAAAGGCTAAACACTCGAAATGTTAGCCCAAAAATAACATCTTTCTTACGATGGGTAATTTATCTTAAAACCACGTGAAACACTCACTGGTGCTTATAAATAACTATCAAACGTACTCATATCAAGGTTAAGCTTCCCTGCTCTTATTGATGATTTTTATCTGACGTCACGGCGGCCATTTTGGTTTACAGAACAATGCTGTAAAATGTCTTTTGTGAATTTCACTCTATTATTATGCAAAACTTGTGGGGCCACTTTCTATTGTTTTGCGCACCAACATGACCGGCTCATTACGTGGTTGCAAATCAAGAATAGGCATTTTAACATCTCCGACGTAGTTTGTGGACTTTTAAGTTTTGAAAGACGCGTAGGTTGAAGGTGTAACTATTTCTAGGTCTCATGATTGCCATATAAAAAGGGAAATGCCTGAGCTCCGAGGCCCATCTAACAAAGACTGAAGGGGGTAGTTTCTAAAGAAACTGTGGTGCTGCGTCGGTGAGGAAGTAGTATACAAAAATTTTGGTTTTATCAACGGAGTTGATAATGTAAATTGGCCACCGTACAAAAATTCTAAAAGCTGACGTTTCGAGCGTAAGCCCTTCGTCAGAGCGAATGGAGGAATTGTGGGTTACGTGTAGTTTTTATCGTAGAGTAAGAGCTAGGCTATTGTGAAAGGTGAAAAATAGGAATATATTAGTTAAATGAAAAGCGTTCGTTAATACCGTGAGGATTAAGGGTGCCGATTTGGAAGATGAATTTTTGTTCCAGATTCTTGCAGCTTTCCGTCGTACCTAGATTTAGGGAAAGGCCGGAGATAGCCATGTGTTGTTTGGAGTGGTTAGGCAGATTAAAATGACGAGCGACTGGCTTAGATGCATCCTTGTCATTCTTCTCAACAAAGGACGATCGAGCGCGGAGCGTATTCCATTGGCATGTGGACATCCGTTTGGGACAGGAGGTCTTTGGAGACAATCATTGGGCCCAAGTATGCCTGTTACATATTGTTCTTGAACGCTCCGCCAGTATTTTCAGTAACTTCTTCAGTGAGCGCCAACTGGGCAGGATACTGATAGACTTGCTCCCAATTTTTCTTCTAAATTTAAACATTTTGACTTTACAACGCTTTGAATCTTTGGGATATTTGATTTACAACAACTTTGGGATGACGAGGATTTCTAGCTGGTCACTTTTACACTCAATTTCATTGTCAACTCTCAAAAAGCCGCTTTCACCGAGCCTCTGGCGCTGTCTGGTCGACCTTGGAATCTCATGCAAGTAACCAACTTCCCGTGGCTGTAGAGGAGGCCAGAGAAAACAGAGACTGGCACAGTTACTGGGATTAGCTTTAATGGCAAGATCTAGTCCGCAAATATCAAGCCTATCTTTACTTGAAAACAAAAACGATCAGCCTACTAATGTCGAAGACCAAGATGGCCGCAATTTGCATAATGCCTTGCTAAGAGCATTAAATAGGCAGGCGCCAACCGTAGCTGACTTACATGCGGATAGCGATTTACGTAATTCTTCGTTCAGCACTCCAATTAACACCTCTTTCTCTCCAAACAACTGTGCTATTGTTCTTCACAACTCACCAGGGAGGAATTCTGTGCCTGCCGATTCAAGCGATTACTCGCGGGACTCGAGTCTACAAAGGCCGACTGCAAATGATAGCTCATCTAGCGAAGCAACTACAAAGGAAAGGCAGTTTTTCGTTCCATCAGTTCTCCTATCAAATGTTATGTCTCTGGCACCCAAAATTGATGAGATTGCCTACACTATCAGCTCCACTAAACCTGACCTTGCCTTTTTTACTGAGACTTGGCTCAATGGTTCCATCCCAGAAATCCGCCCGTTATTTTCAGCTGAAGCGGGTTGTTAACTTTCCAACTAGAGGAGCAAACACCCTGGATCAGATCTTCACCGACATTTCTGAATATTACTCTCCTTCAAGCAGCCTTCCTCCCTTTGGCCTGTCCGATCATCCGACGGTTTCTTTATCTCTTGATTCTCAGATCGATGCCCCTTCAATGCCAAAAGTGTAAAACCATCAAAACACGCGACAAAAGGCCAAGTAAAATAGCAGCCATAGGCAGGTTCTTTCTTCACGTTCCCTGGTCGAATTTGCTTTCTTACTGCCAGTTATGTGAAGAAAATTTGAGCATCTTAACAAGTATAGTAAATTTCAGTCTGGACACTATCATGCCTGTGCGTTCTGTGAAGGTCCACGAAACGGATCGCCCATGGCTCAACTGCCATTTGAATGCTCTGATAGCCCACCGCCAAAAAGAATTCGCCTCTGGAAACACCGTAATTTGCAGATTGCATCGGAACAAAGGTGAATCGTGAGCGCAAACGATGTCGCAAAGCTTACTATGAGAACAAAATTAAAGACTTGCGGGAAAATAAACCTCGTAATTGGTGGAAGGAAGTGAAGCGGCTGGGTGGTTACCAAAGGCATATGACCGTGATCTAAAATCTCTCCTAGATCCATCCCTTATATGCGAAGATTCAGTTCCGGCGGAAAACATTAATAATGCCTTCATTAGCGTTATGCAGGACTATATGCCCCTGTCCGACAGTGTGCGTGTGGATACAGCAGCGAGGACGACGAGCCTATATCTGTTAATGAATTCGTGGTCGCCAAGGCACTCCGCGCCATTAAGACCTCTCGCTCTGGCGGTCCTTTTGACTTACCAAACTGGGTCCTGAAAACATACGCCGATATTATCTTAGCTACTTCGATCGCTGACTTCTTAAACTGCTCTTTTTCTCAATGCAAAGTCCCTGCTGCTTGGAAACTTGCCGACGTCCCACCCAAGGCCTCCTCAATTCCAATATACACCTAGACCAATATCTTTAACGTCTTCTCTGTCCAAAGTAGCAGAAGGTTTCGTTATCGACATGTCCCTCAAAACCAGCGGTTCTACAGTCGATTCATCCCACCCATTATGGCTTTATTCCCGGCTCGTCTACCACGCATGCGCTCATATCTCCGTTCCATCGATGGCTGAGCGCCACGGACGGTACTGGGGCCTCTGCCCTCCTTGATTTTCGGAAAGCATTCGACTTTATGGACCATCATACTCTCATCGCCAAGCTTTATAGCCTTGGCGTTAAACCGAGATCTATCAACTGGATAATTGATTCCCATAGAAACAGAAAACAAAGAGTTTGGGAACTGTTTTTCTTCTTGGCTTCATGTTCCCGCTGGAGTACCCCAATGCACAAAACTGGGGCAATTGCCCTTACAGACGATCTCATTCTTTTTTAGCGCTGCGTTATTCGCTCTGTTGTGGAATACGCCTCACCGGCCTTCCACAGTAGTCTTCCCAAGTACCTTTCTGACGAAATAGAACGCATTCAAAAGCGTGCGTTAAAGATCATTTTTCCATATTGCAGTTACAGCGAAGCACTAAAGCGGGCTGATTTACCAACATTGTATGCCAGACGTGACTTTCTCTCGAACAAACGTTTTAACTCTATATCTTCATTGGAACCATAAACTCTCAAATTTGTTGCAACCACCTGTCTATTTATCCCAAAAGCTCAGGGGCAATAAATGTTTTCTAATTCCGGTGTGCAAGACCAATCGGTACAAGAGCTCTTTTATTATCAGTCATCTTTTTAACCTTGACCGAGAAACGGTTCTACAAAGATTTGATTTTTCATGTGAAAGGACTGCGGTAATTGGTAGTGCTTCCATTTCTGGGTTTTTCAGAAGTTATCAGCTTTTTGCTATCGTCAGATGATGTGGACAGAACTGAGCCATCATTGGAATTTCATCAAATCAAAGTAACCAATCAAAAAGTAGACATTAATAATTTTGTCTCTCTTGGGGGAAATCTGTGCTTTTTGATTGATCAATTTGATTTGATCAAATTCCAATGATGGCTCACTTCTGTCCGCATCATCTAACCATAGCAAAAACCTGAACGAAGCTTGAAAATCGCGCAGGATTTTGAGGTTGCAGAGCCGTGTAAATGCGATGATTTTTGGCACGATGCTAGCAAAAGTATTGACTTGGAAGTGACATGCCTTGTCTATTTATATTGTATGTGACGACGCGTCGGATCTGAAGGGGAACTCAAAGCGTCCCAAAAACCCATCAAATCACTCAGGCCAAGGCAGAAAATAGTGGCTGTCCATAACATGGATTTTCGAAAAGAAACATAGCGATTTGGAGTTTTTATGGGACATTTTCCTCGATCAGTTGAATCGGCCGTTACAACTTTCTCAAAATAACGTGACGTCACGCGCTCTCGCATCCTTATGGTTGTCTGCCTGTGATATAGGTAGACACATATGCGTGAAAATGATTAGAGAGAAGTCTTTAAGTGTTGCAAAGCTTGTAGGAATTTGGAAAACCATTCAAAGTAATAGAATACGGTGTTGCTTTCGGGTGTTGATGGATCCATAAAGAATTGATGCATCGATTACAACAGAATAACTGAATTGAGAAGTTCATTTGTGCACTAAAATCATTTCGAATTGCGAAGAACTTTATTAACGTGCAGACAGGAATACCACTTGACTCGTCACCTCCAACGTACTATCAATTCTATGCGTAAATTGTATATTAGTAGAAGCCAGTCCCACGGTATTCGTGGTAAAATGGGGTGAACTCGTTCCGAATTATCCAGGGAAAGTGTTTTGTCCCAAGTACATTTGTTCTTTGATCTAACGATGTACAAACTTACCATAAAGAGTTTCAGCCATCAAGAACAAGGGAGTCGATTTCGTCGATTAAAATCCTCTTCGTGTAACCTTGCCGTCTTATGTATCTGTTTATACTTTGGCTTTCTCGACGCGCTCTAATCACAGCTCACTTCAATTCACTCTGAAATAAAGGATACATTTTCATTTAATAGTTTGATAACTCTAAACGACTGATTGATTTTCTTCCGTAGTCTCTCCAGTGTCCTCAATTAAGTGCTTATATCTAATTTGCCCAATTCATGACATGACGAAAACCTGGCCAGTGCATCGGGAAAATGACCACTGAAAAATCCGAGTTGAAAAAAAGAATTTTTTTATCGCCGAAGGGGGAAACGAATGAAGCAACTATTACCGGCAAAGTTAAGGATACGCCAATAATAGAAATATACTCTATAGATTCTCTGTGATAGATTTCCTTACGTTGCGTCTGTCTGTCTGTGTATATACTGGTCTATATTCGTAGTAACGAAATTACAAAACACACTCAAGTGGTCGATTCCGATCCTGTCAAGTACCGCTAGGGGACGGAAGTTGGAGATAAGTACAGCGTTGCATTTCCTAAACGTCTTTGAGACTTGCTTTTGTTATCCACTCGTAGCTGTTAATCGTTAATTAAGGGACATGGAACTGTGCTACTATATTATTACATCTGTGGCAAACTTCCAAGGGTGGGTGACAAGTTTCCTTTGGCTGTGGCAAGCAGACTTTGCGAACCTTAGTTAATGAGTCGACAAAAACTGGCGTGTTTCACTTTTCAACGGATGTAGCACTAACAAACGCGGTGATTATTGTTGTATCGTTTCCGTTTCGCTGTTGAAAAGGGCTGCAGTTTATTTTGGACCGAGTTTCCTTTACATTCAGACCACTCCGAGTCCATACATATATGACCCACATACGGATCAATTCGCAGAATTCGCTATTATGTTTTGATGAAAGTTTCCTTTCCATGCAAGCAGTGAAAGTGTTGATGGGTCGCTTATGTGATTTTAAACAGTCTTTCCCTGAGCAGGAAAAAACAGCAACCTCATTCCCCGACGTCTTAAATTAGGGAAATTTGTACCGGAACATCCTGTTTGAGGCCTCAGCCCAAGCGGTGAGGTCATATACGAACTGTAATTTCATAAAGAGTAATTGAGAATTGATACCTGGCAGGTGGTGACTTAATATTCTCTATCCTTCACTCCGTGTATCTGAATTGTTCACGCAATTGGTTTGGGCCGAGTAAAATAAAGGAATTATCATAATCTCTCCTGTTGTCAGCAGTTACTGAGAAAATGTCTAATTGCTTTTTTAATCACATAATGGCAAAATGTTATGTCACAAAGGAAGTTTGGGCGTTTACGTCGCGTGAACCTGTCGGCATGCAACGAAATCACATTTACTCTGACAAAAAGAAAATTGTTCTTGTCGAGAAAGGAAATATCCGCAGAGGCAGCATTTACAATTCGTCTCAAGCATTTCCGATCAAATAAACTTACAACTATTTAGCGTTCACCTCTTTTCACCCACGTTTTGCGAAGCTTTTTATTGCGTGTAAATGGAGCGTAGATCGATAGCTGAAGTTAAAACGTACTGAATCTAATATTGTTTCCACTGGCAAAAGTGTAAGTACTAACAAAATGTACACCCTGCCTAGGAGGAGTAGGTGGCCTCAGTATAGTTCTATAGAAATGACGTAAAGCAAAATTGAAAGGATTAACTTTTCAATCCTTCTCGTCAACTAAGTTATGCTTGAGTGGAACAACAGATTTGAGTCTGTAAACCAGTCGTTGGCATTTTAAGACCCTCTTTCATTTCCACCGAATCGCAAAGGTTTTATCTTCTTTCTTGCTAGTTACTGATTTTCCCACGTGTTTTGACTGACGAAATGACCACATTTGGATAAGAGCCAAGGTCGGTTTTTGGAAACTTTTTACAACGTCGGTTCAAGAGAGCTGGAAACAATCTCAATGGTTCAGCCAATCGGGAGCGAAAACAACGCGCGCTTAGCCAATAAGGACCAAGTAATCATGTCCTCTTGTTGGAACAAAATGCCCTCTGTCTAAGCCAATCGCCTAAGTCAGGGGCAATTTTTGTCCATTAGTGATGCCATCCAACCAGATCGGAGAGATAGACAGCGTCAGTTGATGTGAATAGCCGTTTCCAAGGTTACACGAACAGTTAGCTGTTTTACCTTTACGAAATTGGCACAATTGAAGTGTCGTCCGTACCTTCGAGAACCAACCACAGTGACTAATTCTCAAGGGCGTTTAAAGCTGCATACCTTGGAAGTTAAATTTACTGGCATTCAGTTCGCGTGTGAACTGAGGTATTGGAATGGCCTTTGATGAATATAAGTATACGATCCCAAGATATGTTTAATACTCACAATTGAGGGATAACTCAGAAGCACTGCTTTATGAAGTATCCCAGTGTTTCAAAAATCCGTGTTTGGTTTTAGTTGGATTTTTGAAAAGCTACTATATGGGTATTTTATTACAAGTCCAAGAGCACCATCCAGCAGTGCAGAAACGAGCTATTTTTATCCCGCCTTCGCGTGCCTTCACGTCGCCAAAGCCAAATATATCGACGACAGCTAGCCAAGTGTGGATTTTAATAAGGTTTCTAGCGACAACATATTAGTATCCAATACCGATTTCAATGAAAAGAAAAGATTTCGTTCCGCTTGTGCAAAGTGAACCAGTTGAAGGTGGCACTGTTGTTCTTGTCGAATGCGGCCTTGCTCCTTGACGTTGTTGAATACTGATGCATTCATGGATCACCTGGCCAAGGATGGGTTTCTGTGATCAAGTTCAACTGATGAACCGTATACGTGGCGAAAGAGAAGTTACGGGACTTACAACATGTTACCCTTTACCACCCTTTGAACATTTGTCAGGGGACAGTTTCTATCTTCAAGACAAGATTACTTTCGGTTTTGGACGTTGTGCGCCGAGAACTTGACTTGAAACTAGGTCAGTATCGAGTTGGTGTAAAGATACTGAAATCCCGGGGTTGTACTTTTAGGGAGTTGAAAAATTACCCTGGATAGTGAAAAAGCTTAATTAGAATCTCAAACACACTTTTGCAAACAATTGCTCGCTTAAAATGAGAGGCAAAAGAAATCATGGCCGTCATGTTCTCAATCGAAGAAAGCCATCGTCATCGTAGAACTATGTAAGAAATACAAATTGAGTGCAGTCAATCAGTCTACTGAGAAATCATAACTGGACTGTGGAATTATGTTTTCGTTTTCTTTCCTTGATTTAAGACTTAAAAACGTAAACGAACTAGACTGTTGTAAGCCAATCTCAACACTGCCGTTGTTTGCCTACTAATTGCAATTTACTTTAAAAAGTAATAACTGTAGTAAAACCTCATATCAGTCCATTTCTGGAAGAGTTAACGAAAGACGAATTTTGGTCTTAGCAGGTTCCTTATTCTCAGTTTTTCTATTTTTCTTTCTTTGTTGATGGTGATTTTCCATTGCTTTAGAAAAGCTTTTGGAATTCTTTTAATTGCATTTTGTTCAACAGGTTTTGACCTCGGAGTATTAACTTTTTTATTCGAGGAAGAATTAAAATATACGGAAGTAATCACATTTGTGTTTGTGAATCCAGCATGGCGTCCAAAAGCGCAATGTTCCTTCAGTGCTGATGCACGTGATTCATTTTATTGGAGCACGGAGTAATTTTTAGTCGACTGTATAACTCGTGAACCTTTACTTCTGAAAATTAAAGGATAATATCCGTGTCTAAAACAGTTTTCCAGAATAGGGAAAAGCGATAGTTGTCATGATAATGAGAGTTGATTTATGTACTGACGGCAAATATGGGCATCTCAGACGCAACGTTCATTACAGGCTGTTGATTACGAACTTACTTGAGTTATCAGAATTGCAATTCTCATATTTATCATTTATGATGTAAGGTAAAATTTTAGTTTGATTTAGATTCAGTTCAATTCAGAGGGAAAAAGTCCAACGGTGTGAAGCATGTAAGAATTCGATCTATCAAAACTAAGCACGATGCAACACCTTCCGAGTTAAAGCGACACATGTATGCCTTTTGCAAAATCCCGATGGCTTGTCCGGGACCAATGCTTTAAAAACTCACCTGACTATCTCAGAGCTTATTTTCTATGCTTTGAAAAGAAAGAACTCTTGAATTGAAGTAACTCGAAGGAAGTGAAACTCTCCATATTGCTTTGGTATGTGCTTTGGTCCATCCGGCGTTGCATGGGATTGTCTGCGAAAATTTTCTCAGCTGAGCTAAAGCAACTCAAAGCTACCGCAGAGATTTGTGCGCCATTGGTATACGTAGACAATTCACTACTGAAAACAAGCTGTGCTCCTGCAAATCCTTTTGCGTTTCAATTCTGATAACAGCCTGCGTGATTGATCGAAAGGTCTTTAAGAAAATCTTGCGCCCTAGTGAAAGGCTAGCAAACGTTGTTGACATCAGTGTTCTCTAGTACTGGCTGTATACGTGAATGGCAACTCAGGCATACAGGATGTTTGCAATAGTACATTGCGTTTATACTGAACCTCGAAAATATCGGACGTCCGACAATTATGAAATGCTATCCATGAAAATAGAAATGTTTCCGGCGATTCAAAGAGACAAACAATATTTTGGAGACAAATCTTTTTGCAGAGGAAAGTCCTTTAATTGACTACTTTCTAATTTTCCATCTTAAGAACAAAAGGAGATGCATGTGATGTTAAATCATTGATGTTTAATGGTCGCAATTAAATATAATGGTAGAAGTCCCAAGTTCTTGAGTTCAAAGAGCGCTTCACTTTGTAGGGTTTGATTCTATACCCAAAGGGAAGGTGTTTCAACAAGAGCAGGAAGTCTTGGGATACAATAAAGGAAGCGGTGCACTTGTTGCGTTTTAGTGATGTCCTCTAGCCGAGTTCAGGTTCTCCGGCTTGGAAGCTACCTTGACTTCCTTAAAAAGGCCTTAAAATCCTTAAAACAAACTGAAATTGTTTATACATATAACGTTTTCTTTTTAAAGTATGTTATATTTACACGTATTTAGAGTATAAATAAAGTCCTACATGCGATCGTGAGTTCCCAGCGAACCAGCCTTTACTCTAAGGACTTTCAATTTGATCTCGATAATGAAGAAGATAAATCGTTGAGACGCGTTGAGGCAGTCGAAAATGAAAAGAAATATCACATTAGATAAAAATTGGGAGAACATCTTGTTTCGAGTGCAAAGAAGAAGCGAGAGATATAGTTATAGCTGTTAGTATTGTGCACTTGTATGAAGGATGTGTTCTTACCAGTGGTCGAGGTCTGATGGCTGTGAGCACTTTTGAGTGATTTTTTAGGTCGGAGCACCTCTCCGTTGTGTGTTCAAGTGAAAGTGAATTAGAGTAAACAACATTTAACGAATAAAATGTGAAACGACCAACGCCTTAATGCGGGCAAACGGAGCTCAATTTTCTAAGGAGGAAGTAACATGAGAATTCGAAATACGTGCTTACCACAAATTTGGTTCCCAACCTAGGCTTGGACGTTTTCTTTATTCGCAGACTAACTCTTACTTTCCTGTGTCTTGACGGACAGACGTTGACAAACGTTTTGCGATTTGTTTTATTAGCTACCTGTTAAAGCGGTAGAGTTACTTCCTTCTCTGCTCCAAGCTCTTATCAAATTTCTATTTCAGTATTCTTGACCTCATTTCAGAGTTTACAGAAACAAAAAGCACGGAGCTACCATTGTATACTAAAAAAATACATATATATTCGTAACCTTTGGATGGAAAACGCGTCAAAACAAAATGTACCATGACTGCACAGTTTGAAAGGAATCCGATCTTGCATTAAAAGAAGTTTCCAACGTCATTTAAACAATTAATAGTAAGCAAATTGTTTCGTATAAAATGAACTCACCATGGTTTTTGTGACAGGTACTGGCATTTGTGAGCAGCATTCATTTGGTTAACTAGAGTCCAAGTATTGATTGAATTGAAAACAATCCCTGGGCACACGTGATCTAATTTCAAAACACGCTTCGTCATGATTTTGCTCTATAGACTCTTTCTGCTGACCAGGATTTCTAAATCAACGATATTGCATCAAACGAAATTTCATTCTTTAAACAATTAATGCTGACTCCAGGTATCAGGGAATTAGGATATTAACCAATTTTTTTTTCTTACAAAGGCCGCTGCGTTATTTTCACGGTCTCCTCGCGGATGATCTTTTCGTGAAGTGGTGAAACTTAATGGTGGTACTAGTACTGCTCAGCCGAGTGTTTAGTTGGTTAGAGTCCATGTATTGATTGAAAACACTCCTGGGACACACCCAACTGGAAAAGATGCATAGCCATGCCAGTGACTTTTCTATAGATTTGTTGTGCACCAACGGATTTTAATCATGCTAGAGATCGAACAGAACAACAGGAAAGTCCTGTGCTACTCTCATTGTATTTGTCACAATGCTGACCCACAAACATAAGTTAGAGAATCACCTTGCTCACCACAGGAAAGTGCTGCTCAGTAGCTTTCATGTGAATGGTCACACTTTAGGATTTAACACACGGATTCAAATATTTGAACCACTTTGTACAGCACCACAGGAAAGTGCTGCTCAGTAGCATTCATTTGGATGGTCCCACTTGAGGATTTCACCCACCGACTCAGAACTTACAACAACTTTGTTCACTAAGCATTATAAACAAAACCGCAGGAAGGTTCTGCTCAGTAGCTTTCATTTAAATGATAAAACGGGAGATTTGACCAATCTACTCAAAAGTTCGAATAACCTTGCACAGTTTACAGCGTCGAACGCCTAAGGTGGTGTCAAATATGTGTTTTGCACAGAATATATATCGAATCGCTGAACTTCTATTGTTTAAAGGGGCTGTGACACAAATGAATGAAACATTGCAACTGTTAAGCAACATAAAAGACAAGCATGGATGGACTGCAAATGGACAAGATTGAAACGAATTGAAAAGTCGGTCCGCGCCGTTTTTCAAACTTAAGGGAAATCGCCTGGAGAAAAGTTGTTTTGCTCAGAATCATCTTGTTTGTGATGTAACGATCATTTATGTTCGTGATTAACTAAAGCTTTCCCCTAAACACCCTAAAATAACGTGACATAGCGCCATTAACATCATTTTATCTCAATTAGCTTGGTACAGTGATCTTCGATCAATTTAAAAATATTAGAATGAGACAATTCCATTGTTTTAATTTTATGAGCGGATGGCACCCTCCATTTGCATTCAGTTCACCGGTAACCGCGAATCTAGACCTCCCTTAATTTTAAGTGCCTGCAAAATACCGCAAAACCGAGTCTTACTGATTGAAAATTACACTTTCGTCATTGCAGATTAATAATAGTCGCGGTTTGGCTGACATAGAGGTAAAATATTGTAAAAGCGGCACATATGGAAAAGTAATGATTCCGTGGACCCGGAGCTCATTAATGAGCTGCTGCGTGGACCAGTAGACTGCAAAACAGTCGTTTTCTTCTATTTTCGGAAGGCGCGAAGCGCCGTAAGCGTGATCCTTGCGTGTGAAGCGCGCGAGCCTCACACGTCCTACGGGGGTTCTCCCTCGCCGTTTCTACACTCGCGCCAGACCTTTCGTTTGAATATTATTTTACCGTGTCGCCCGCGTTCGCAAAAAATACGACTGTTTTGCAGTCTATGGACCAGGAGCTTGATGAGCTCCTGCGTGGACTCAGTGAATGTAAGAAAATCGCGAAGCAAATGAAAGAGAACCGCACAACTTAACAAAGAAGGATGGGTTGGTGATTTAGAATGATCTGTTCGCTGAGAAAACTGAGCAAAAAAACGTAGGAAAAGTTCTTGTTTTTTGTCTCGTTTTGAGATATACAGGGTTTTTAGTGCACTATGACCATTTTGTGTCATATCATTTCTTTCGCATTTCACTACGAGCTTGAAAAGGAAGCTTGATCTTGAAGTCATTTTTCTGACAAGCACTGTATATATATATTATATATTATCATACTGTCTTCACCAAGTTCGTTTGCTGAAACACCGCCCGAGTGCTTTGTATCAATTTGTTTCCGAACATGCCATACTGAAGGAGGAAATCACTCACTACTGCTTGGGGTTTACCTCGGTGTAAAAACCTGTGAAACTTTTTCTTTGTTTTGTTAGCTCGTGTGGTAGGGTTAGGTTGTTGATGTTTTCTTGCTCTGCTGTTTTCCTTTGTGTTACGTTATCCGTGAGTTTCACAGGTTTTTACACCGAGGATGAGCCACCGTTTGAAGTAAATGTGGCCGTCAGTAAGAAAGGGATCGGTCTCATGGTATGACCTAGGGGCCACCATTTCTTTCCCTCTCTTGGCTAGGCTGTCGGGGACAGATATCTGAAAGTTAGCTGGTTTGGGCTAACCGGAAGTCGAAATGTAGGGATGAATCGTCAGTTCCTGTCAATTAATGTCTGTTTAGATTCCGTAATAACGCCGATAGTAAGAAATTTGGCACCTGGAAACAATGTCGTGTAATTATTGGAGTACAACTCAGATCATTTTGTTCCGCTGAACATGCGAGGAAGACCACTGTGTGTTCTTGTGCTAAAATACTGTTCTTGTACTCCAATCTAAAGATTGCTTATTCAAGCGCTTTGGGCAAATTTTATCGGTAGTGATGATAAACCAAAAATTATCGGAATTGGCCTTTTGGGCTTGCACGGAAGTATTGTGGTTCGAATTCAACATTTCAAGAATTGTTGAGGGGAGATACAATGTTAGAACCGGCTGAGCATTCCAATTTCAAGACCTTAGCCTCAGTTGAAATTATTTCAATTATAAGAACGTCTCATTGGCTCTGCACATGTCAGAGGGATTACATTATAGCAATTGAAGAAAAATCATTTTCTGCCGGTGAAGTATTATTTGAATTCGGTTAAAAAATTGCCTTTTAGTAACTGGCAGAAATGTTGTAAATTAGGCTCGCAGCTCCAACGTGGCTTCAATCAATATAAGGGTAATATTGAACTTTTCCGCTGTAGTCGTTCTGGTACTATACTGTTTATTTATGAATGAAACCATGGTAACCAACTTTGCCTGTTGCTACCACTCAGGGAATCAAGTAAGTTTGTGACTTACTTTTCCGCATTTAGACGCTAGTTCAGAGCCACTTTAAACATAATTATACCTCTTCTGTGCAGAAATTTCTCTTTATTTAAGTAGCACCCCGCCGCGTCAAGTGAAACGAAAACGAAGATTGAGAACATGCCGTCAGCCTTGTTTCATTTTCTATCAATTGTTGGATGGATTTCCTTGGCTCAGCACCATTTCAGCCTGAAATACGTCTGGTATACTTCGTTTGTCTTCAGTAAACTTTGCGTTATATTTAAATGTCACTAAAAGCGTTTGACATCACTGAGACAACTGCTTTGGAAGTAAATCCAATTTTGACTTGCGTTTATTATCATTTTATTCTGAAGAACATTCTTGAATTTCATTTCTTTAAGCGACGCTAGAATAGCTTAGACACCATAAAATCATGTCTATATGTAACCTCTGTTGGCATATATTTCTGCACTGCGATGGAGTAAAGTTTTGTTAAAGTGACTTGTTCGCTACAGTCTATAAGCCTAACTGCCTACTCTAAATATGAAATAATCGTTTCGGACGTGAATGTATCCAATTCGAAAGCATTAAATTGAAGAAAGCTCAGTTGAGGCCAGAACTGTCTACCTCGCTCCAGGAAACAATTTTTATTATTACCTAATCGTGCCAAGGCAGGAAATGTCCCGGAATTAACAATTAACAGCCCACGGCTCTGACGATCTGAACTTTTTCGTAAATCTAGATCTGCAAATGGTAATTTATCACTCACCTTCTTAACTCACACATCCGCTGGTTTCATAGAGAAGAGAAAGCGTCCGAAAGTGTGAAATCTCGAAATAGTTTTATACTTCCGCCTCGGTCACGTGATCGACGTGATCGACGTGATCGACGCGATCAGTTACTTCAAAGAGACCGGAAGTTAGCAGTGAAGCCTTATTTTATTCGAACAATTTCATCAGACTGTTATTGTAGCCTGAAAAAAACTGTACGCAAAGCGCTTTGGAGATCTTTCAATTCAATACATGCCTCGGTTTTACTTCTTATACAGATGATAACCTTCTATTTCCGTCTCAGCGCATATTTTTTGTTTGTAAGCTTGTCGCCAAAGCATTCTTTGTATAGTGGTTTTTACTCACTTTGTCACTGTCATGCGTTTAATTCAGTCAGTTGAAACGAAAAAACAACACCTGCTTAATAATCAGCTAGCGCAGTATTTTATTCGAATTATCTTATCAGCCGAGATGTCAGCAACCATTTCGCTATCTATAATTAGCGAGCAAACCTATGGATCAGTCAGTCATCACTTTGTCTATGAGCCCTTTTCGCCGCACGAATAACGCGGATTATTTAGACCTCTAATAACGCAGATTTTTCCCTGCGAATCCTTCTTTCTACTAGAAAATTAACCTTGACTCAACCTTTTTTTCACATAGGTGTACATAGCGGCGCCGTGCTGTTGAATTTCATTTCGAATTATTTCAATGATTCTAGAACAGTGAGATCAGACCCTTTAATCAGGGAGCTTAGTTTTAACTTCTTATCAGTTCAATCATGAGTACCTAAAAAATGACAGATTTAAAATTTTAAATTATGATTTTTTTCTACATCTCAGTTATGTATATATATCCTACATGGGTAGTGTTAAGTTTTTATTTCCTGTACTGTATCTTAGCACACGACCCCACAAGCAGGTAGTTGCTTTAATATTGATCGTGTTCAAATAAAGGATCTTGACTTGAGAGGCAGTGGAGAATATTTCTGCAGTTTGTCAGATAAGTTATTTCAAGAAGAGATCATCTTTCTGTAGACGGTTGACGGGCAATGTGATATCTTCGGATCCATTTTGTAGTTTACTTTAACAGACGTTGAAGCGCATAAAATAAATAGAGTTGAAGCGATTGGTCTGTACCCATGCCTGACCTAGACGTCTATAAATAAAGCCCCAATATAAACCGTCACTCAAAGTAACAAAAAGTTAATTTGCAGAACATCACTTTTCTAAAAATGCTCTTCAACTTTCAGTTTATTTTCTTTCTTTAAAAAAGATCAAAAATTATTTTAGTTTCTGATAATAGAGTGGAGGATCGTATAAGGTTCAGGTTCGTCTCGATTGGTCTACATTTGAACGTATCAAATTACAGAATAGATTTTTCGACCTTAAGTCCGTCAAGGGTGATCTCAGTCGCCGTTTTGTCTCTTGTCCTGTTGACTAAGATTGTCATAACCGAGACTTTAAACATCTGAAATAAATCATGCTCTTTGATAAAAAGTGTTCGTAAGTAAGTATGTATATAGTGGTCGTAGGTAATGTAGTGTAAGTATTTGCAATGTAAGTCGTATTTGTGTCAAATTTAAAAAAAATGCTTTGTGATAAAAGTCTTCATCTTGAGGATCGTTTCAAAGCTAATTTTATGCAATGATCGGTGTGGCAAGAAGTCTGACATGGGCTAACTTCGGTAATGTGATGATAGGTTGGGTCAAATGCTTCTCTGATATTTTTCCTTACCTCATGATTATTCCGAAATTTGTCCTTCTTATCACGTGCTCCGCGAGTCCGACATCAACTATTTACCATGTCGATGGACAAAAATGTGTTATTTTTCAGGAAAACTACCCTGATAACATAAGCAACAGACAGAAACTGGCATTTTAAACTGTTTACAGACTTAATTAAACATGTACAGTTTTGCTAAAAAAGTCTCTGGTTGAAGCAAAACACTTCCTTAACCTATAAAAGCAAAATTCTGTCCGCTTACTTCCTTGTCGGCCTTGCCGTCGATCACGCATCCTCTTGTGAATTTCAGCTCTGCTTCCTTTAGCTTTTTGAAAACGTGCGTTTGTATTTACCTCTCAGACACGTTTCTTAATTAGCTTAAAATAAAAGTCGTTCAACCAAAACCAGTCATTGAGCAGTGAGCGACGAGTTCGTAAAATTTGTACAGTACAGTGTGCCCGGCCATAATGTCAACCGGCACTGGCTTAAAGCCCAAGAAGCTCTTTTTAAATTAGGGTTATTTTCTCGTTCAAAATCCTGTCCCCAATTAGCGTCAGCTAAACACATCGACACATGAATAAAGTTCATCATCATCATCATCATCACCGTGAAATAATTTCGGTTATGTGAAGCGGAAAATGTCAGTTTTCATTCTTTTCACTTTGTCATGACAATGGTTACCAAAATACATTGTTGCCAAAGCAGTCTAACACGGAAGAAATTTAAAAACTAAATATAACAGCTAACAGCTAAAACGGTCGTATACTTGCTTGTGGCTACCCATGCGATTGTTAATAATTGTTTTTATATATAGCAAGGAAATCGTGAACGATTGCCAAATTTGGTGGTATTTTTATTTAAAGTCGAGGCGAGATCTTCAGTCACAAAAGCTACTGAATTAAATGAACAGACGTTAAAACCTTCGGTAAGACTGGACTATCATGATTCAATGATGCAGGGTTAAAAAAACGAGGGAGACCATCTTAGACATAATTAAATGTTTCATAGTTATTTTTTGTTGTTGTATATTTAATTCAGATGGTAAAAATCTATTTTACAGTTGTGCACAGTTGGAAAGCAAATTATTGTAAATAAAAAGATCGTCTCATTTGCACCACTTCTACAGCCAAAGACATTCAAGGGCTTGTTTATATGGTCTCGGTTACCCGAGACAGGCCTCCTTCACGAGACAACTTTAGCGAGCGTCTATATGAGAATTGCGTGACCAAGACAAAGTTGTTCCTACTTAATTAAGACGCATCCTTAAAAAATGCATATCATCATTTGCCTTTCTTTCTTTCTTTGTTTGTTTCTTTCTTTCTAGTTCGTTTTTAGTGCGAAGTCTGAAGGACGGAGAACTATTAGGTTTAGAATGAGGCATGATACTTCAAGTAAGCAACATAATATTCCGGTGTCAGAATGTCATTATTCCAACGACCATATAAACAGGCCCTAAACTGAATTGTGCTGAATCTTCATAGAATAAATTCCTTATCAATATTCTTAAAATGACTGGTTTATACCTTTTATTCGAATAGCGTAAGCCAAGATTTTTGAGCACCACAAGCTTTTGAATGGTGACGGTTTCATATCAGAATCTTGAGCCATCTTAAAAAATTAACAGCGCCGCAGGAAATTTCTGCTTAGAAGCTTTTTAGGTCTTAAGAGTCACCCTTCAGGAGTGAAAGAAACGAGATCCAGCTTGTTCAACAAAAGATACAGCACAAAAGGAATATACTTCTCGGCGAATACTCATTGCACTAAGATTTCACCCGCTGGTTCGAAAAACAGAACCACCTTGCTTAACACAATGATCATTACCACAGAAAGGTACTGCCCAGACTCGGAGCTTTCATTTGAATCAGTAATGCAAGTTAGAATCTACCCACAGACTCAAAAAGTTAGAAATTCTCCGTCGATGAGAAGTTACGCTTATAGCAATGTGTTTCAATTTGTTTTTGTCGCATGCAAAAAAGGTTGTACGTAATAACAAATTAAGAAATTGTTCATGAGAGTGTTTTATTTTAAATAGCACCTGAACACACAAAGGTTATTCAAGTATGGAAGAATCGATGAACAGAAAAGATTGCGCTTCATGATCATATAGGCATGCACTGTTGGGTCCGTCTTTTGAATTCAAATTTGTTGACAATCACAGCAGACCGCGAAAGATAAGTTTCAGATAGATGGGGCTACAAGCTGACGGTTAAAAGTGAAAAGTTCAAGTGGCTCCGTTGCAAATGTAATTTCTGTGAAAGTCACTTTAGATTTAATGTAATAAAATTTCCAGAATATGTCGTGATCGAAGAACTTTCAACAACCTCAAAAGATAATTGTTACTTTATTGAGAAAGCTCTAATATCATTGGTTGGACACAAAGAATATTTCATCAAATATTTTTCTTCAAACCACAAACGAATATATTAAGGAAAAAATACAGCAAATTTGTTGGCAGGTGCAGTCAGTTTCGATCTCAGTGTACAAGAATTACGAAAATTTTTCGACTGGGTATGATATAAATCGCTGTTACGCGTTTAAGTGAAACGAAAGTCGCTCATTTAAAAGCATTTCCAAGTTAGGACAACAGCCTGGATAATTCAACAAAGGAGAGATTTGAAAACAAGAGTTATCAATCGGTTTAACGCAAGATTAAGTCGCGTGGCTTGGAGTTTAGTAACAGTGGCTATCAAAGAATGCCTTACCGGCAAAAATTTCGTCTGCTCGCAGTTTTTAGGCAAATTGCGTAACTTACTTTCATAGTATTTAAGATTCCTAAAGAGAATTGAGCTCATTTTTAGCACAGATTACGTTTAATTAAGAAATCGTCCAGTTCTCTGAACAATTCAAGTTTGCCGCACATGGACTTCA
>NC_090875.1:26919479-26921979 GCF_036669935.1 Montipora foliosa
TTGCCAAGTGTGTTCTCTTCAACATTTCTTAGTCTGGTTCGACTCACAACCACATTTGGTAAATCACGTGACCAAAACAAAAAATGCCTAATAGCTCAGCGAGTTAACTGTGTTTTTCACAAAATTTTAACGCAACAGTATGAGAACATTCTAACACAAAATCTGTAGCATGGAACCTATGCAACCTTTTTGCAGGGCTCTTTGACTAAAAAGCTCCCTTGGCAACCATTGTCTTTCTGTAGTTAAGTGCCACCCCCTTAAAAGCAAGGTGAACACACCATAACACCAACCCGGTGTAGCCAACACATCACTACGCATGCGCACAACCATTTCGTCTGGTAAATTGGCAGCCATGGACAGCTGTTAAGTTGGCTATGCCATGCTGGTGAGGCCTGACAAGGCCGAAACAGCTGTTCATGGCTGTCAACTAACCAGGTGAAATGGTTGTGCACATGCGTGAAATGTTGGCGTACACGGGATTGATGTTATGGTATGTTCACCTTGCTTTTAATGCTTTCACTTTTAACAATAAGCGTCCAACATTTGTCGATTAGAAAAGTCAGAGATGCGACCAACTGGCATTCATCATCATCGCCGTCATTTTCGCAATCGTCATTCGAGTGATTCGAGTGTCACAAGGAGCACAACTTGATGAATTAAGATCGCTTACATGAGTCGATAGAACTTGGTAACGTTCTATCGACTCATGTAAGCGATCTTAATTCATCAAGTTGTGCTCCTTGTTTATTAAGAGGAAATGAACCAGACGTAACTGTAACCAAAATAAACATGGAAAAGAAGACATGAGCCAAGAGAGAAATAACAATGACATCATAAAAACACCTATCCGGAGTAATAAATTAATCAATAAGTGTGTATTTCCATTCTTTTCTTCGGACTGTAAGTTTCGCCTCTTTATTTTTTTCTCGTGCTTCGCAATTGGGCCACTAAATTGAACTCGAAGAATACGTGAGACGCCTAACCTAGACCATTCTACAGTACAGCCCTAAAACGCGAAGTGGAGGTGGCTAAGTGGTGGATATTTACCTTGCCGCCAAACAATGAGATAATATAGCGCAAAAAGGTGATTTTTACTCATTTTTTCTAACAACGATTACAATATTTTCGGGCGCAAATCCTGTGTGAGTTGCTCGGAGCTGAATAGCAAAGGATACATATTCGTAGCCAATCAGAGCGCGTCTTCGCTATCCACTGTTTTAGTATACACTAGCAATTTGCATTTATTTTCATTTTTCAGGTCGGCTGCCTTTCGTCAACTCTGTTCATGTTAATATTTGAAAAGAGTGAGCCCGCACTTTGGCTAGGAACCAGCGGTGCTGGGTTATTCATGAGTAGTGTCTTCCCAACATGCATTGCGTTGGCTGAGTATTACATTGACCTCACAGGTGAAGAATGAAAAATGTATTAAGATTAGAAAATAATTATGTAGATGTCTGGCAAGTAAACACATATTCAATGTGTTGTGTCTGTTCAGTGTGGAATTTTTCTTTCTTACTTTGTTGGGTTCAGTAAATGTAAAAAAATGTAAATGCTTTGTTTATAGTGGAAGTACACTTAGCTATCAAGCTAGTTTACAGGTACTCACTCCACTGTTAACAAGGTGAAAGTAACAATTGGCAAACTTAACAGAAACATATTAAGAACCCCAACTGGCGGGAGGCAACCAGTTGGCTATTTACAAAGCATGGTAGAGTTGAATCCGGGACAACCGGAAACAAATCCAAACCAGAGGTTATAACGGGATTTGAACCCGGAGCAGCCGCGTGCAAACCCAACGCCCTAACCACTGGACCATACTGCCTCCTCAGTGATAAGAATAACAGGCTCCATATTGAAGAGATCTTTACCTTGATTTGTTGTCTCCTTGGAGAGTTTGTGTCGATATGTGCTTTCGAATGACGTGCGGTAAGAGTACGAATCTGAGGGACTGTCTTCCCTAGCTCGTCTCAAAATCTGCAAGGCACCTTAGGAGCACCGTGGTACCGTAGGAATGCAAATTCTTTGACAAACCACTCGCGCTTTATGCAGACCACACTAACGGTTAATTACCTCTTATTTTTCTTTTGTATACAGCTCCTGTGACTAGTGTTCTGATTGTCAGCGCAGCACTGGGTGAACTAATACTACCCCTTGTAGTAGGACAGGTAAGGTTTGAATGCCGGAATCCCTTTGGTTTGTCTTCACTGGAGGATCAAAGATGCTACCTATTTTGACTGCCCGGACCGAAGGACATTTTACTCTCTCATACCACCTTATATGGTCACCCAATCCACCTTCTCCTTATCATCAGCATCACCAGCATCAACGACAACATCATCATCGTCATCGTCATCGTCATTATCATCTTTATCGACTTTATCATCAACATAATCATATTAATGACTAACAGCAACATTGCCGTCATCATCATACTTTTCGTCGTCACCTCCACTATCAACACAGTCATCTTTAAGGCCTGACCGAACGCTCGCAACATTTC
>NC_090875.1:26929479-26954479 GCF_036669935.1 Montipora foliosa
TCTGCTCAGTCGGGCTGGAGGGCTTTCTCTAGTCAGTTGCACTTTCGTCGAGGATGTTGTGGTTTAAAGTAACTTGCGACAGGTATTTAACCTCCTGTTATTTAGTATTTTTGTGGACACAAAACCATATTTGATATCCTCACTATGCCATGTCAGTCGATACGACAAATGTTAAACAGTAATATGGCCCACGCCCAAAACAGGTCTTTACACCTTGGCTTCAGAATTTGATCCCTTACTGCAGGATTGAAAGCTGTATGTCAATCAAGACAGTAGATTATAAAGTCCTCTTTGCTTAGTGCTCGAAAACAATAAAAGAGTTTTTTAAAGTTTCGAGTAAAGTAATAACTAACGGTTTGTATTTTTATTACTTAACAAGTTTCAGTTTGAGTGTTAAACCTATTTGGGTTTCCTGTCGTTCCCGAGCTGGCGTTAAACGTTCGATATAAAGTATTGTCCATATCTCCTCGAATCTTTCGCTCTTTGGTGTTCAGTTCTACACAAAGAGCAACTTATAAAAAATAAGAAAAAGTCTCGATCTTTAATCATTTTAATGATACTTCGCTTAAATAAACTCACAATTGTTTGATTATTTCTCAAGTCGTTTTTATTGTTTCGAACAGACATCACGCATACAAACGTATTGTCCTTCTCTCCATAGATGCATGTTTCACTCTTAAAAAGTAAAGTTCTGACGATGACAAACCTTTTTTGAAAAAACAAGTTAAAGCTCACAATATTTGATTATTTTATACAAATCTGTTTGATTCCTTCTTAATTATATTCATTAACTCGTTTTCATTTCTTTCAGTAAAGGAATGTGTTGCTCTTATATCACGTGAGCGTGTTACTTTCCTTCAAAATCTGAAATCTCCGACCGAGTTTCGGATCGTAATTGTTTTTTTTTTAAATTCATGTCTTTGTTTGTCATTTCTTTCTTTCTTTTTTTTTTTTTTGACCGAGGTACGTATTAATGTACTTTCGCCAGTCCATTTTTTGTCCGGAAAGAGCATCTTGGCGCACTATTTTCCATATGACGTAAAACGTCGACTATTGCCTCATAGTCGGAGTTTTTTAGCCAATCAAAAAGCTAGAAATGCAAGAGTCGGAGCTGAAAATTTACTAATTGTATTTAGTATCACCCAACTTGTGGACTAATGCAAATGCTGCATTTTGATTGGCTACGCTACTAGAGGACTATTATTAATAGTCCCCGAGTAGCGAATAGCGTGACGCTTTCTTTCGTTTTATTCCCAAATAAAGATATTTTCAACTTGCATTTGCTAACTTTATTATTGCCTTTTCTGTCCGACTAGTTGGGTGATACTAAAACAATTAGACCCTTCGCCCTTAAGGGCCACGGGTCATTAGCTCATTCGGCTTCGCCTCATGGGCTATTGACCCGTAGCCCTTAAGGGCTACGGGTTTAATTGTTAAATAGCTCCAAGAACATCTTGTAATAGCGCATACTGAAACACAGCGAAACGGATCCGATATGTTCCTGGTAGCAGAGCCTTCCTCTGCTGCGCTGAAAGAGACCTCTTCCCTAAATCGAGAATCCCTTTGGTTCAACCGCCATCCAGGATCTTGTACGGCGCTGTTCAATGCTCATGCTCCCTGCAGTGTTTGCTAACCGTGATTTGGGACAACTGTGTCCGGTGAATTCCTTTAGAATAATTGTGCTGTCTTTTGGTGCGACCGCACTGTTCGGTCGGTAAATAAACACAGCGCATGCTTGACATAATCAGTTTGTACCCGGGGTAAGAATCTCTTCTGTTCTTTACAGTCTAGGCCAGAAAATACGAGAGAAAGGCGAGAAGGAGGGGGGGGGGGGGGGTGGGCTCTGCTATTAGGGATTTCGCCTACTCATATGCTTTCTCAATACTTAACGTTTCAGGTATGACTGTAACATCATCTTGCTTTATTGCGTGACTTCCGTGGCAATATACCTTGCAGTCATCCCTGTATGTCACGGTTTTAGCGTGATGTTAGCGTTTTTCGCTTTGCTCGGGATCCACATGGGAGTGATTGACACTGTCGCGAACAGCATTCTCATCAAGATTCATGGGAAAAAGGTGAATCAATGGACCTGTGATAGACATGGTAAACCAACCCATTTTATCCATAAAGTTGCCTAGCATGCGAGGCGTCAGGTCTTTATAAAATTAAACTACGATGGCCAAAGAACACTCAAGAGTTTATATATAATTGATTGTGCGCAATATGCACTTGTGGTGAGCTTATAGGAGCAAGGACATCGATAATCTTGGCCGATAAAGTGTGAACAAAAAACCTATCGATTGGTCTGCTCGTAGGGCATGCAATTCTCGTTGTTGTGGTCTGTCCTCGGTGGTGTTACTTGCCATAACAAGCCACGGTACAATCCGATGATATTTAGCAACTATTCACCGAAGTGGAGGTGGCTAATGGTGGATACACCTTTGCCATATTAAAAAGCTTGGAATAGTCTCGAATTGATTGCAATAACGCAAATTTATGTTTTTAGATGACGTTCTTGTTGCCGTTCCCGTCGTCGTTGCTAAAGCTCTCTACTGTTTTGTCGCGCAAACGTTCATTAGAGCTAGTGTCAGCTAAATGTTCTTGTTTCCGTTAGGTGTTTTAGCTCATTTTTTTCTATCCTCGTCTTTCTAGGTCGCGCCAAGGTTGCAGGTGAGTCACTTAACTTTGTTCCTAAGCCCTTCAAGTTTCCCCTTAGCAGGGAATAGGTCCTGGGAAGCCTGCAGTTACTCCACTTTTTCAATAACGATGATTGCCAATAAAGATGTCCGCCAGGCCCGGGTTGCTCGAAGCACGGTTAGCGCTAACCAGCATTAAAGACTATGAAAACCTATAGGTTTTGATACCTTCTAACCAACGGTTACGGCTAATCAGGCTTCGAGCAACCGGCGCCAGAACAAAGGCAATGCTTCTACCCGATCTCTTGCCTTAGACATGCGCACTCTAAAGGCTACTTTTCAGGAACATTTGCGAAGCTGATTACACGTCTGACGCTCCATCTTGTTTTTTTGGTCACCAGTCTTTGCACTTCTTTTATGGCCTGGGGGCTCTGGTCAGTCCTGTAATAGCGGAGCCTTTTCTTCGGAGTGCGTGCGCAGATGGACATTTCCAGAAAAACATTTTTGGCTGGACGCTAGAGAACTCGACATTAGAGACATTTTTGACGTTTTCTGTCGATGGCATGGAGTTTAATGTTACATTGAATGAAACCATACCACGATATTCTCTCCCGAAACACATTAACACCAAGTCACTTGTCCAGTATGCCTACTGGCTTGTTGCCTTACTGCAGGTAAGTGAACCTGCTTGATAGTTGGATATGTTTTGCTTTAATTTGATAGATATCATCATCATTATCATTCTCCATCGTAAAGTAATTCTTGACACTGGAAGTCTTACATTTTTGTGTGCTCTTTATCGCGTCGCTTTGACTTCTGACAGAGAGCACCTTTCGGATAATATTTGCAGCACTTCCGAGCAACGTATTTTATCGGGACGAAAAAGAAAAAGGAAAGAAAAGGAACTTTATTTGAGTGTCTAGTCGTTCTAGCGCTGGAGCACTAATAACCCACTTTCGATATATTAAACTCATACAAGTCCTTATATTTATTCCCCAGAGCTTCGAAATGATGCCTTTTGTTTAGGACTGAATTTTAATATATCGAAAGTGGGCTATTGGGGACACTGTAAACTGAAATTAACAATTAACACAAATCAAGTCAAATGTCAAATGTTGGTTTTTGAGTGGAGGGGAAACCGAAAAACCCTGAGAAAACCTCTCGGTGTGGAGAAGAGAACCAACAAACTCAACCCACATATGACGCCGAGTCTGGGAATCGAACCGGGGCCACATTGGTGGGTTGTGAGTGCTCTCACCACTGACCCATCCCTGCACACCAATCCTTCTATTCCAGCTTTTTTCAGGTACTCGCGATCTGTGTTCGCTTTTAACCTCACACAATCTATATATAGTTCCTCTGACTCCAATTGGTGGTAGTTATTTCTGACAAAGTTCTTGAAATTTATTACGACGATGATGATGACGAGGAAAGATAGCTGTATGTAAATACATAACCCTAGCCTGAGAATTGGTACTACTAATTTTTTGTGGTCCCTAAAACGACAATGTTGTTTCTATGACATTTATTCAGATTTACATAAGTATGCTCAGTCTTCCTTACGAGTACTTTGAACAAGCCTCCATAACATTTGTTGCAGACTGCTTTCACCGGCTATTTATACGTTTCCTTCATCTTCTCTACTATCTTCTGCGACTTTTCACTCCTTTCGATTATCTTTTAAACTTCGCGCGCTGCTTCTGTTATTATTATTATCATCATCATCATTGTTGTTGTTGTTGTTGTTGTATCCAACTCAAGTCTTCTTTTCCTTGCAGTTACCAGTGCAATTAGGCCTGTTTTACCTAATTTATAGGCAGCGTTATATTCGGAGATGGTCACCAGAGATGTTCACCGGCCGAGTGGTCACTCTAGCTGCTTTGCCTGCTGGGAATGGCGATGAAACCGAGAGTGAAGGTAAGAAGCGATCGAGACGGGGACGCAACCGTTTTGCTGATATCGTTACGCTACGTTCCTTTTGGAGAACATCTTTGCAGGATGAACAACAAATTGCTGCACGGGGGTTTTAGGGACCTGCTGCTCCCACTTTTATCTGGCATTGCAGGGATTACTCCGTCAGGAGACCATAACCGGGAGCCTACAACTCCATTACTACGTCTAGGTAACGACATTTTCACATATGGAGATCTCGGGTTCAAGACAAGTCCTGGCCACTGGTTGAATTTGTTCCTGGTAGTCCCTGGTTGAACTTCTCAGCTGCACTTGTAAAAAGCCAACTGGTTTGCCTCCGGCCAGTTGGGATTCTTATCAGTTGTTGTTGAATGTTCTTTTCTGTTGTGATTGTGTTTCATTGGCCCTGAAAAGCCCCTATGGGGAGTGGGCAATTAAGTACGTATTGTATGTTATTGTAAGTGACCATTCTCAATCCCGTAAGTTCTAATTTCTCATGCAAGACTTGTGATTTTCTGGAAAGGTCTGCCATGGTTTCGCGACAAAATCAATCTCAAAATAACTCGGTCTGTAAAAATACCGTTGCACAGATACAATTAAGTTGTACGCTCCTTGTCATGGGCTTCTGACTCCGTTCATTCCAAGCCAGACCATAATTCCATTATCTCTATCCACCACAGATATTCCTCAAGTGTTCAAGTCCACCGCTGATCATTCTTCTCTCAGACTATCGTTTTGCAGTCTTCCAGCCAAAGTACCGCTGGTTACGGTGTTGGCGGGCTTACTGCTGTTCCTATTTGATGGTCTGCAAGGCGCCTATGGTGGATACCTGTACACCTACGCAGTCAAGAGTGAAGTAGACTTCTCATCCAGTCTCGCTGCCTATTTGAATTCTTTATTTTGGGTGAGTACGTTGATTTTTTATTTATCATATGTTAGCCATTGGCAATTACATCAGACGCAGACAATCAAAATCAATTGTCCAATCATATTGATGACCACGACGATGACGATGACGATGACGATTACGACGACGACAAAGACGAAGACGATGATGATGACGAAGACGACGACGACGACGACGACGACGACAAAGACGAAGACGATGATGATGACGAAGACGACGAGGACGACGACAAAGATAGTTGTATAAAGTAAAAAAGCAAAAACAGCAGTAGACTAGCAACCTTTGTGGCATGATTATGGTGCTGAAGCAAGAATCCCCTTAAAAGAAGGGGTTCCTCTCCACTAACTGAGATAATAATCTCTAGTAAAGTGGGTAAGTGTGGGGAAAATACTGTGTGTGTGGATGGTCAGTTGAGGGAAAATCATAACCAAAAATTAGTCTGTAAAATGAGGAAGAGAAATTCACAAAGCAAACTCTCAACCTCACAGTGGAGGTAGCAAAACAAAACAATCTCTGTGTGAAAATAAAAACTTTAATTTCAGAAACAGCCAGATAGTACATGTTTAAGAAACTAAGTCAAGTAAGAGGGATAAACAAATATTTGAACATGAAAATTATTCGTTCTTAAAAAATAAGAATAAGAACGAAGGGTTTTTGCAGGGATTGTTTCGTATTTATTATTCTTATTTTTTAAGAACGAATAATTTTCATGTTCAAATGTTTGTTTATCCCTCTTACTTGATTTAGTTTAGTTTCTTATACATGTACTATCTGGCTGTTTCTGAAATTAAAGTTCTTGTTTTCACACAGAGTTTGTTTTGTTTTGCTAACTCCACTGTGAGGTTGAGAGTTTGCTTTGTGAATTTCTCTTCCTCATTTCACAGACTAATTTTTGGTTATGATTTTCCCTCAACTCACCATCCACACACACAGTATTTTCCCCACACTTACCGACTTTATTAGAGATTATTGCTTCAGTTAGTGGAGAGAAACCCCTTCTTGTAGGGGGATTCTTGCTGCAGCACCATAATCATGCCACAAAGGTTGCTAGTCTACTGCTGTTTTTGTTTTTTTTACTTTATACAACTATCACACCCATATTTTTTCTTAAAACCCAGTCACGTAAATGTGACGAAAAACTTGTTTACAAATCTCAAGTAACAAAATGCCATTAAATACCGGTAACTATAAAGCAACACTCAGCACAGAGATATTTACTCAATCATTTGTTTTTATTTTTATTTTTTTTTTCAGTGCCTATTTGCTGTTGGAAGATTTATTTCAATCTTAGTTTCGGTGTTTTTGGTACCAGATAAAATGCTTTTCGTAAATTTGGTAAGTCGATGTCTTTATTAAAGCTTATTGCACACCAAATGCAGAAATAATGACAATTAATCAACGTCTAATTGGTGAGCAAAGGCTGTGTTGAAGGGTTTTCTTAAAATAGAAAACAATTCAATGGTGCTACTGATTAGCACTGCGTTTGTTCAGTTCACAGTTAAAACGACAGCATGTTATACCCGGAAATCTTGGTATCGTTTTTGTCGGGTGATACCAGGTTGTCTCCTATGTAATAGAGTAATATTTCGCAAATATTTATCGTATTAGATATCGATGTTTTGGTGTGTAGCATCGTAGGTTATTTTTACGAGATTTTCTGTACTTCGAACCAGCGTGTTGGGCGAGTCAACATTCAAAGAACGAGTAAAAACTTCGCGATAATAAACGCCGAAACGTCTAATAAGTGATTTATTATCCAGTTTTTTTTTTTTTTGCAAACAGAGATTTTATGAAAAGAAAAACCTTTTTAGACTGAGAGTTTTTACATAAAGCGTGCGGTGAAAAATTGTGAACAGATTGGTTTTGCAACTGTACAAATAATTAAATGGTCAATATCTTAAACTTTTTTGTTCTCGTCTCGCACGATAATGGCTTGTACGCACTGTATGATCACGTCAAGAGGTGAATCCACTTTACATCACGTTCGTACAGAATAAGGGGCGATGAATAGGCCGTCAATTTCCGAGTTCATGTCTGCCTCCTCTTCAAAGCGAGTCCAAGTGCGAATTTTTTGTGATGGTAATTAGTTCTACTTTACATTTGAACGAAAACTAATTTTCATAAGAACAGCTTCGCACTTAAACTCGCTTTAAAGAGGAGGCAGACATGAGCTCGGAAATGGCCTATTGCCTTTGGTCCGGGAAACGTCACGGAATTCTGTATTCATTGTAGAGTGGGAACCCCGCTACGACCTGTGGCAGATGAACTGGAAAACAAAACGTCTCCATAGTCAGAAACTATATTGCTTTGTACAACATTGTTCATCAAGAAGTTCTTGACAAGAGGCATGAGCTTGGAAATGGCCTATTTCTTTGCCTGATTGTAAATACATTTTCTCTCTTTCAGTTTGGATGCTTTGTAGCTATATCCTTCATGTTATACCTCCACCAATTTTCCCTCTCTCTGTGGATCGGCACTGGGGTCTTTGGTTTGTTCATGAGTTCGGTATTCCCAACCACCCTGTCCATGGCGGAGCACTATATCGATGTCACAGGTACAATTGATTCTAAACTCAACTTTCCCATCTTCTCGGTTATCAAGAAAGGATGAGGTAAGGAAGGGGACGGATCCTTCATACATGCGCCTCTCAGTCCAATGATAGTTTTTTTTTAAATCTAATTTTAGCAACGCAGTTATTTTAAGGGTGTGTTCGATTTGACCCTATTCCGGAATAAAAATACGTGGAGTGATGATTAAATAAAGGTATGTTTGACGTTTTGGGGCAACAAGCATTAGCATTTTGGCAGGTGTTTGACAATTTTAATGTGGATCTCCGTACAAACAAAGTAATTCTAACTTCAATTCCATGTATTCCTATTTCGGAATACGGTAAATCGAACTCACCCTAAGGGCGCATTTTTTTATTAAAAATTCTGGAATGAGAATGGCCAGAATGTAAAATGCGTTAGTTTTTCTATTCCGCATTCCTATTCCGGAATGGACAAAACACCATTCTATTCTTTCTGCTCCCAGGGGCAGAATGAACAGAATGTTGCGAATGAAAATCCAAGATGGCTGACGGCGAGATGAGCGTTGCGGATTCAAATACGTCTAAACCGGAGAAAAAAATCAGGTTACACTTTTGGAAACAATTAAACATTACTTATAATTTCATTGTACCAAAAGTACGAGGTATTTTTCAGTAATGTTTCGTACAAGAAAAAGGCAATTTGGCAAATGTATTTTGCAAATATCCTTTGTATATGGGACTGCCAAAACATTCGGCAAATCCAAAACAGTCTCCCTATTTTCTTCCTCGTCTTTATTTACCAGGAAAATTCCTACGATAATGACTGCAATGCAGTGGCAGCCTCTTCATCGGCCGCCATATTTGTTACGCAATGTTTACTCTTGCCAGGACCGCGCACCTCGACGGGCGTTTTTTAATTTATGCAGACAATCCGAATTATTCCTAGCATTCCGTACCAACAATTCTTATTCCAGAATTGTGGATAAAAAATGCGCCCTAAGATTGCCGGGCCAGTTGTAATGACGTAATATAATTTTAAATATGCGCGGCATTGGGAACGACAGTTTAAAATTGCTCAGTGAAACTAAGAGTAGATTTTAAAATCTATGAACTACCTCATCCTTTCTTTCGGTTATGTATTACCGTAATGGTGGGGTTTTTATAATTTGAAGTTTATGGTGAGGTGTGTATGAAGGAGCATGCCAAAAACTGAAAAGAGCCAGGGGGGTGTAGTTTTATCAAGTGCCATGCAGTTGTACCCAGGACCACTGATTCACAAAGAGAGCAAGATTCACGAAGGGCATCCGCTTTCAAATTAACCACCCAAATCATTTAGCCATGATTCATGGTTAAAATTTAGCAGAATGCGGAAAATATCGGTGAAAAATTGAAATTTCAGTCAGTATGCCTTCGTCTTGTTAGGTTCCATAACAAGCATTCTGATTGTTAGTTCTGCTTCTGGTGAGATGGTTTTCCCACTTCTAGTTGGCAAGGTAGGGTGTTGGCAGTTGGGACGATTCAGTTGAGTGAATAAAACCATTATGTAAGCATTTCATACTTGAGACGAATATCAGTTCCTGAAGCATATTCAAATTCTTAAACAGTTCAGAGAATTAAAATGATCGCTCGTTTCTCCCACTAAGAGTACGACTTTGATAATCTAATTTCATGCAATCTTGGCTCAAGATTAAAGTTTCCGTGGTGTTTCCGAACCAAGCAGAATCTTGCGTTTTTGACTCACGGCATGGAAGGGGGCTATACGCGCCGTTAGGTTTATCAAATAAGGGGAAGATCAAAATTTCAGTTCACCTGACTGAAGTTGGATCCACTTCATTGATTTCGACTACTCAAAAATTCCATAACCAGTAGGATTGGTGACAAGTAGAATTAATTGATAATGCGATTCCATGCAATCTTGATTTAAGTTTCGTTGGTATTTCCGATTTTCAGGCCTTTACCAGAGACGGCCCCTACTCATTTCTGGTAATCGGGTTCTTGATTTGTACGTTTGCTCTTATTGTGTTCTTGTTCCTGCGCATGGCCGCCAAGACCCAAATGAATCAATCAGGTTGGTAGATATGTAACCACGCGAAAGATAGATTTAACAACTCTTCCGCTGAAGCATCAATTTATGACTCAGACAATTCCGGTCCAAAACGGCTTTTGACGGCCTTTTTTTCTCAGAGCTGCAAAAATGTTTTCAGCTCGCTTTGTTACTGACGCGTTCCTTGACCATATTAGGTACAGCAGGTAAATGAACTGGTAACCTGTGTCCGGCAAGCCAATGAAAATGCTGGAAATCTGATATCCGTAGTTCAGTTTTTAGTAAATGCGAATATACATGTGCCAATTGTGGTAAACTCCTGCGCACGATCAAAGTGCAGCAAGACCATCAATGCGGGTGTAGTCCATGTCCGTCGTGCCACGAAACATTGGATCTGCGTGAGCATCACGTGTTGTATACATTCCTTTCATTCATCGAGTCCTTCACGGGAACGGTTAACACATACACCTTATTCCAAACGTAAAATTCTAAAGAACATTTAAACTTGAAAGCGAGGCCATAAGGGCCAATTTGCATGGAAACAAAACTAAATACTAAAATGGCGGCCATTTTGGAATAAGGTGTACGAGCCCTAAAAATTTGACCTGCTCCCAACTGGGTGTTTTCATAGGTCAGTTGGTAGAGCATTGCATCGGTATCGCAGAGGTTATGGATTAGAATCCCATGGGTTGAAGCCACCCGAATTTTCCAAATGTCAAAAAGAGACAAATTGCTTCAATTGTCAAGATAAGTGTCAGTATTACTACGCAGACGAAGTTTCTAAAAAAATCACGTTTTATCCCACTGGCATCGTATATCACAAAAAAATGCTAAATGCAAGAAATTAAAGTCCTATGCATAAATAGTCTAAATACCATTCTCAATTTTCACTCAGTTGACCAGCGGCCTTAACTTTTCACCGGAAGAAGAATAAAGTTTATTTCATGTATTCAAACGAGAATAATAACTTGAGACTAACATGAACGCCACAACATCATGTAACAACAAACTACAGATTTTAAATTTATGCACCGGAGGACTTCCACCAAAGGCGAATATTATTTCCCTATTGCAGTACACGACCTTTACCGCGCAGGCGCCAAACGTCTGTGTCACTGTAACCAGGCCTCTGACGACTGTGAGTACGCTCCGCTGATCACTTCCGAAGCCGAAGAAGAAGAAGCAGAAGAGACGGGAAAAGATGGACCAATCAGCGCAATGCAAGCCCAGAGAGTGGTTGAACTGCAAAGTTGACAAAATTAATCTCAAAAAAGATGAAATTAGTCGGAATTCGTCTTTCAAATGATAAATATAACTGTTGTAGGATATTATAATGTGTTTTTTAAAGAGTGAGTAGCTGAAGTTGATCAATGTTATAAATCAAGAGAGGATGAGGTAAGTGAACGGATGTCCATTCACCATCTTAGTTTTTAAAATCCATTTTTAGTTTCGCAAAGCTATTTTAAGTTCTCGTTACCAATGCCGCGCATATTTGAAATTTCATTGCGCCATTACAACTGGCCAATCAGGTGCCTCGCTAAAAATCTTTGGAAGAGGTCCATGTATAGGGAATCCGTCGTCTTACGTCATCCTCTCTTGTCCGGAGCCCATGAGTATGAGTTGGCCTCCCCCATACAACCCCTATGAGTCATCCTTTCTATTTTTAGAACGCTGGGAGTTCTTCCGCTCTGCGCGCACTGTTTAGTATGCGGGCCAATCAAAATAAAGTAATTTTGAAACGAAGACAAAAATAGCACAAACAATGTATGCTAATTGTTTAAACTGATATGAAGTGTTTTCACGTAACGTTACGGCGGCCATGTTAGTGTCCCTAAACAAAGGAACGGCGACCATGTTGGTGGAACCAACGAATCCTCCGGGGATTGGGGTCTATTATCATGCAAACGTTTTGTTTTGCCCGCAACCCGGCACACCGCGCCCCAGCTTTTCCACCAAACCAAATGTCAGCTGGAGTTTTTACAATGACTGCAAAATTCTCGTTCGCCCATTGGCTAATTTTTATTGTCAATAAGCGGACAGACACAAATTTATAATTTATACGATATTGACGCGATATTCCTCGTGTCAGATTGAAGTTTCTCGCATTTTTGTCTCGCGTTCTTCTCGTGTTTTGTCTTAATATTGAGCCCCCTGCCTTTTTCTTATTGTAAAAAACAAATTGATGTTAGTTTTTCATGCGTCTGTCCTGTATTGACGATGAATTTCGTCATAATTTTGTCAAAGTAGTCTGCGGATCTACAGCTACTTTGACAATGTTATGACGAAATTCATGATCAATAACAGGACAGACGCATTAAAAACTAACATGAATTTGTTAAATGGCCTCCTCGAATGAGCTCTAAACTTGAGCCCGTGATATGGTCACGTGATACTGGTCACATTGGCATACATGGAGGGTGGACGTACGGTCATACTGTGACCAAAACCAAACTTTCAGATGGGTTACCATGTTTTCTTAACTATGGTGCTCCGAGCTCCGCTAAAAATGAAGAAATTGGAACTAGAAATTGACATTTTGAAGGAGAAGCGGCTGCTAATAATACTCAGTCATCCTAAAATCACATTTGATGAACAGGGTTTTGTTAAGCCGTGATTAGTCTGAGTGATCTGGTAGTAAACGCGTGGTCTTAAGTAAAGATTGATTTTGATGTACATATATACCTTAAGGTGATTCCCTGGTTTTGCATTGCACAACCCTACTGCACATAATGTCTATCGTCACTGGCGCGCGCATTATCTCGCGCACATTGATAAAATGGCGGATTTTCATTGAAGCCAAGCTTAATCTGTCAAGGAATCGTCATCTTCTCCTGAACGAGCACGGTGACGCCCCCCCCCCCCCCCCCCTCCCCTTTTTAATGGTGCTATGTACTCGTAAAAGGTACACTGAAAGCATATTTTAAGAAAAAAAAAAGTTGGATAGTAGAAGTTGTAGTATTTGAATAAAGGCATGCTATGCGAAAACAAGCACGGTGACCCATCTTTTTATTGCATTTTTTGAATGCCCTGTGCATGAATATCAATTGTACCAAGTTTGACAAAAATTTGGATAGTACGTCATTTTCAAGGGAATTCCCTTAAACCTGCAAGTTTCCTAACTCTAACAAAATCCCTCTTGGTGGCACAAAAAGCCTTATAAGGTGCCTCATAATGTCCTCCTCCTTTTTTGCAACAAACCAATTTGTGGCACTTCTCAAAGGGGTACCAACAAAAATAATGGATGTCTTTTCCACCACATCTGTCAATCCAGTGCCAGCTGTTGACAATTCAAGCCATAGAGGACTTTTTCCGTGTTTACATAGCCTCATCTTAAACACAAGGGGGAGTTGGGAGAATTCGAGACAGTAAGTTATGGAAAAAGTCCTCTATTGCTTTTAATTTATATTTCTCAAAAATAATTCGACAAATGAAGGAAATTGGTGTTTTTTTTTACTTCTTGAATGAAACATTTTCTTGATACACGACCAAATTTCCTGCCAGCCAACCAAAACGCACGTCTGACAACACATAACCAATCAAAATTGTGTGATGTCACAGTCATGTTTACACGCTCTCATCTAAATTAAAAACGGCTATTGGCCAATGAGAGTGTGCGTACTATCCTAATTATTTTATAACAGGTATTACACTTTAAAACAGTAGTCATTCATCTATTGTCGTATATCTGGAGCTAACAGCTGCTTCTTTTTTCGTAGTAACGAATGTTTTATGCTGCAGTATTCGTAATACACTGTATTACAGGCCCCGAGGCTTTTTTGGAATGAACTATATGTGGGCACAAGATTGAAGGGCAGCAAGCAAGGTTAGAGAGGTTTTGCCTCGCGTCTATGGCAAACGGGAAATATCAGGTTGGAACTGACATCAAAGAAACTTGTTTGATTTGGCTCAATTTATATTATGCCTGAAATCTACAAATATCGATCAAGTTGTCAAAGTTACAATAACAGAATTTTCATGTTTTTTTTTTATTGTCCAACAGCAACCTGGCGTCTTCCGTTTGCAGCTGCGCGTAAAAGAGTGATGATAAAACTTTGTATTATTTTACAAGTGTAAACTCGTCGTCTTGTTTATGCTTATGTTACCGCGTGAACCTTGTCAACCTGGCCATAGTAACACGAAGCGTAGACAAAGGCAACCACAGTGCGAGATACTTTCGTATTTTTCTACCAGAGTCCTCTATCTCCATAGGAGCTGTGCTTCTGGGCAAGTAGATTAATCTTCAAGAGAGGTGCAAGGGCAAAGTGACTAATTTGCGACCTTCTAGATTAGTATATAAGACGATAACTTTTCTATCAGAACAACCAAAGTATTGAATAAGTCACAGTAAGAAACGTTTGCTTGATATTCGATTGATGATAACCTGTTTTTTAGGGCTTAGTGCGACCAAGGCCACTTGCCATAATTCAGCTGCCGAATTATTTGCGAGAACTCAGTAACCCACCGTCTATTTATCGAACAAATAACTTAAAGGCGGCTTGTACAGATCACACAGTTTGGAGAAGAGAGAGGGAGAGGAATCACTTATCGCCTATTTTGCTTTGAACTGAAGGTACGTTTTCATTCACCGATTATCAGTACCGCGAGTGTGAACTTAAGGAAAAGTCAGTCTCTCAGTTTATCCGTTTATGCTCAATGGCACCAAGCAATAGCACTGACCCCGAAGTACAATGTGAATATCACAACGATACGCGCACAGAACAAGTTTTCAAGTTAACTGCCTACTTCATCATCCTGTTTGGCTCTCTAATAGGCAATGTGCTGGTCATACTTGTTGTTGTCTTGAACAGACAAATGCGAACTGTCACAAACTATCTGTTCGTGAACATGGCCGTTGCCGACCTTTTGCTGACAGCTTTTAACATGCCACTCGTAATCAAAGTAATAGCGACTCGCAGCATCGACTGGTCTGCCCCTTTGTGCAAGATGATTTCTTTCGTACAATCACTGTCTGTAGCGAGCTCAGTTTTGACCTTGACAGCTATCTCTATTGACCGTTTCCTAGCTATCATGTTCCCTCTCAAGCGGTACGTGACATTTTCCATAGCACGTATCATGATTGCAGTGGTGTGGATAGTTGGAATCGCCGTCAACTCTCCGATCCTTTACGCCACTAAAATCGTTTTCTACGAACAAGCCCAAGAAAATTACTGCTTGGAGGTATGGACTCCGGTCTTCACAGAAAACGCGGCCAGGGACTTCACAATCGTTCTTTTCCTAGCTTTTTATGTTTTTCCCCTTTTAACTATGTCCGTTTTGTACAGTTTCGTTATTCACAATCTTTGGGTCAGAAAAGTTCCTGGAGTTCAAACGCAAGCAAATCAACTTCGCGCTGACAGGTCCAAGAAGAAGGTTCTGAAGATGCTACTCGCGGTTGTGGTGGTTTTTGCACTGTGCTGGCTGCCAGTTTACATCACGCAGTTTATCACATTCTTTGGCCAAGAAACGTTTCCATGTGGTGCCCCGGCCACTTTCGGTTTTGTGGGCTACTTTCTTGGCCATGCAAATAGCGCCATCAATCCGGCCATGTATGCTGCATTTAACAGTCGCTTTCGCAAAGCCTTTAGAGACGTGTTGCTTTGTCGTTGTCGTCGGAACAACGAACAACACCGCTCTTAGCCCTGTGGCACCTCGCGCCGGTTTGATCATTTGTAAGGTTTTAATTAAGAAATAAATTTCCTTCAAAGGTACTTGTTTCATAAAACATTTTCACGGTAAACTCATCATGGGATTGCGTATCATAATGGCTTTTCAAGAAATCGGGGATAAATATGTTTTATTTTTATTCAGCTTTTTCGAGAAGTTAAGAAAGACGAAAGTTATAGCTTTTTTATTACGTTTTAAATACTCCACTTCACTGTTACACCAGTTGGAAATGTCCCTCAATAAATACATAATACACTGTATTACAGGCCCCGACGCTTTTTTGAAACGAACTATATTTGGGCACAAGATTGAAGGGCAGCAAGCAGGGTTCTCCAGAAACTCCGGCGATCTGCGAAAATCACCATGTACTCGAACTGGGCGCAACGGCTACTAGGCTAGGGCTGCAACGATACATTTTCTCACGATGCGATACCTATCTCGATACATTATTACATAAATAATTATGTACAACGGGAAGATATTTTCCGACGAACAGCGTGTTTTGTTCGTGGGTGCGCAAGACTGTGTCAGCTGACAATTAACACGATGTACCCATCTTGAAAAATACGTGTCAGATCGAAAGCTATACGAAGCAAGGAGGGAACTTTTTTGCCCTTTGTTTTAAAACTAGCTTCAAAAGGGCTTATTTTTGCGTAAGGAGTCATAAAGACAGTGATTTCTGAATGTTGATGAAAAAAAAAATTAATAATAATAATAATAATAATAATAATAATAATAATAATAATAATATCGAGACACGTTGCTTAAATATTGCTATTCGTATCGTGGCAAAAAATATCGCGATTCACCGGTGCACTGGTGTATCGTTGCGGTCCTAAAGGCTACTCAGGGAAAATTAATGTATATGTATTTTGTGAGGCCGGCTTGGCAAGGAAAGCAATTTTCGCCGGCGCCATGTGCAGTTTTTCTCTGTGTATTTCAAGTTTTCGGGAGAATCCTGAGCAAGTCCAGCTCCATCAACCGCAAGCTTTTAATTCCATCAGAGTTTAAAGGTTTGTCCTTTGGTCAATTTCACAGGCAATTTGTCTAGAAAATTCTGAAAACAAGATCTAATTGTCCTCTAGTAGGAGGGTTTGAATGGGGTTAAAGGCCCACCTTCAACCGACAGGCATTGCGTGCCTCGGAACAATTTACATATATGAAAATTCCACCCGAATAAGAGATTCATCCAATTAGATCGCTGTGATAAGAAATACAAATTTCCATAACAAAAACAAACGGTCGAAAAGTCTGTCGGTGGAAAGTGGGCCTTTAAGTGTTTTGTGTTATTGGACCATAATTTTTAGTGTTTGCTGCGAAATTGGCCAATTCAGTTTTTAATGTTTACTGTTACTGGAGAAAATACTGTTAAATGTTTGGAGGATTTTTCGTGGAAACCCCATAGGGTCCCATAGTCTTTTAGCATTGTATATTCTTATCTGCTCTACCAATCTCGGTAATAAAATCACTCATGACCTTTGAGCCAGTGCTCAATGCCTGTCAAAGGTTCTGTAGTCTCTTTTTGCGACCCAATATGGCGGACAGCTCGGGACGACATCAGGGCGAGGCCACTGAGGCCTCAACAAAACAAACATGGTCACGTTAACAACGTCGGGGGCAGGGGCCCGTTTCTCGAAAGTCCCGAAAACTTTTCGGGCCCGAAAAGCCATTTGTGAAACTGCCAACCGCTCGTTTTGGAAAGGCGACCTTTTAACATGTTTTCAAGCTAATTAAACGAAATACGTCTGTGAAGTTTGGCGACTTAAATCCTCTCCGTTCTTGAGATACAAAAGGAATTGTGACACCCGAAAATGCCCCGAAAAGTTTCGGGACTTTCGAGAAACGGGCCCCAGGGCGGAAAGAGACCGGGCGGTGAAACGAGCGGGTCCGAGCAAAAAGGTGTGATGCAGTAGACTGGGCTCTACTAAAAAGCCTTTTCAAAATGGCGGCAAGTATTGAGGTCGGCAACTCACTCGAAGGATTGGAAGAATTATTTTTACAGGACATCACAGACGACTTTTTTTATTTGAACGAGGACGAAAAATTCTTCAGATGTTTCAGACACATAGCTGATGTTAATGTAACAAACATTTTCCCTCTGTTTTTGATTGGTTTTGTCCTATGACCTGTGGTCTTTAGGTAAATCCAAGTGTTTTGATTGGTGCTTTCTTGTTCAGGACTTAACCATACAAGCCATTTCCATGGAAAAGGTTTATATAAGCCATGATTTTTTTTATATTTTGTTTATATTCTGTTAATTAACAAAGCAAAGGAACTCATTTAGTGAAAGGTGAGTATTTTTACGACTCATGCTGTGTATTGAAGGACCTAAAAGGCAAGTCAAAATACAAGTAACAACTTGGAAATATTAAGCTCTCAAAAATGACCAAGGTGCGATATTCCTCAGTATGGCTTGGGCAAACTTGGTTAGAAAGTAGTTTATCATATGGTACTCAGGTCATGGTTGTTTATTGAATTTGCGGCTTTTCAAAAACAATAATCATTACATAGCTTCCAAAGAAATGGTAGGCATAGCAAAATCCCAACCAAGAAAGAACCAATCACAATGCTTGCATTTACCTCAAAACTACCTTACTGCAGGAGGAAAAGCCGGCAGAGCAAGCAACCCCCCACCCTTAGCTCAAGGTCTGGATCCGCCACTGATTACTACAATATTTTCTGTAGTTGAATGATAATTAAGCTAATTATGTGCCTTACTGTGAGTACAATAGTTGTGCAATGATTAATTATGTCTTTAGAAATCAGTTATGTTAAGAGATATTATTGGCACAGGATTTGGGTAAAGTGTTTTTTATTGTCATTATTGAAAACTTACTGAACACATGCAGACCTGAGTGCAACTCAGGCTAAATGACATACCATCGTAGCTTACTAGTTAGTATGAAGTTGTACAGTTAGCATCAAGAGAATTTGGTATGCCTTTTTATGGTTAGCTCTCACAAGCAGAAATGGTAACATGCTATTTTCAAAACAAAATAGAAATAGAGCTAAATATTGTCACCTATTACCATTAATTACCAGTATCTGAAAATAAAAGTCCTGCCTTCACTGTGTACACTGTGTACACAGTATGACATTGCAAATCTCCTAATTTGCATAATCCAAAGAAAGAAATTTAAACTGGAAATAATAGCCAAGATATTACAAACTCATAAATGCTATCGCCCTCATTTTTTGAATGACCTTTACAAAGAGTGATAAATGTATTTTTTTGGATTATAGACTCTATAACTCAATAAGACTGGAATTTTGCAGAGTGGTTAAGCATTTGAATAAAAAACCCTCTGAGGGGAGTGTGAATGTATGGCAAAAACCTCTACTTCGTGTACGAAATACAGATGACATAAAATAAATGGAAACAAGCGACGAGAAACAATATCACACCAAAATATAATGTCTTGCAAACAGTGGTTAAACAATAATTATGTTACCATTTGCGTCTGGTGCCCCAAAAAGGAGCCATATTAAATTAACGGTAAACATAAACTGTCCAAGTTAAATCAAGATCAGTATGTTGATCTCTTCTTGGAAGATGCTCATTTGATTGAGCAAGATGGAAACATAATTTCCTGTTCCTCATTTACATTGGTCTGCTTATAATTTCTTGATAAGCCTTGATAATCGAAAGGCAGGAAGACCATTCACATTATAACTGTAAGTGAAGCCTGTCATATTTCGTGAACCTCCACACATTTGTCGCTGGCAGGGAAAAAACGACTCAATATCCTGATTAAATTTCTTGGGAATTACATATAAGTTTCCATATTTAGCTTTGAACTCATCTGTGTTGATATAAGCCACCACTCACCGGTGGCTCAGTTGGTTGAGCATCGTGCTGTCACACGGAAGGTTGCAGGTTTGAACCCCAACCGGATCAACACTCAGGATCTTAAAATAACTGAGGAGAAAGTGCTGCCTTTGTAATTTCATCTGCAAATGGTTTACCCTGCGAGCAGAGTCTCTTTCGATCTTCCTAGATAAGTCGGGAAGAGGAAAATAGACTCTGCCAGCCGGCTCGACATTTCGTGTTGAGCATGCGTTAAAAATTCAAACCTATTCGGGAGTCAGTCACGCGTGACTAGCTACCGCAAAACCACAAAACAAAACAAACAGCGGATATTTTCGAACAACTCTGGCAAACACACGACAACCAAGGAATCATTTCCTCAAGATAGTTCAAGTTTTAAATTGCGATTTCAATTTTTACTGAAAAAATCAATAGGTTTCTCAATTCTGGTAAACTAGCTTCTGTCACCGACATACGGAGGAAATACTCATGGGAATTTAGACAGTTAAAAATTGTCACGCTGTTGTAAATTTAAAAAATATTGATGACGCGGGGCGATTGATCATGCGCACAAATTAAAAAAAAAAGGTTTGGCAAGTTGAAACTGGACTGACTCATCCATTTCTTTGGATGAGCGGCAAATCAAAGAAAGTCGAGCCGGCTGGCAGAGTCTATTTTCCTCTTCCCGACTTATCTAGGAAGATCGAAAGAGACTCTGCTCGCAGGGTACAAATGGTTAGACTTTCAAGTCTTCTCGGATAAGGACTATAAACCATAGGCCCCGTCTCACAAATATCTTCTATGTTCATAAGTTTCCTGTGGGACGTTAAAGAACCCATACACTAATTCAAGAAGAGTAGGGGATGAAGTCCCCGGTGTTGTGGCTGTGCTGTTCCCTCTGGCAGCAGAAGTGGCCGGCTTGGTGGTGGTGTCTCCAAAAAGGCTTGTGGTGTATGAGGCCACCTAAACAGAAACAGCCACAAGTCAAAAAGGGACCTTGCCGAGTGCCGGAATAAATTGTACTGACTAGATGTCACCTTGAAAACAATACAAAACAGAGAGTTACTGTATTGATATGTACTAATTGATTGAGTAAAAGGGCTAGATCAGCCTCACATTTTCTTTTACTTGAAATAAGCCCTCAAACCCCCCAAACATAGATGCCTCTGATCCTTGAGTGTAAAATAGCTACTACAATTATTATTTTACAGTGGACTGGCAATTGAAATTAAAATTCAAGTACACTTGTCAAGCAGCAGCATGTTTTTATGCTATATGTTTTAAGTTCTCTGTGCGGTGTTGCTAGTCAAGCCTAACAATAAATACAGTCATTGTTATTTTTTAAGTTATGTTCCAGGGCTTATTCTTTTAATTATTTTATTTATGTTTCACACAGTGGAACAAAATGTGATCATATTGATCGGCCACAGGTTTGTTTATTTTGTTTGTGTTACCAAACTGCACAAAGGCAAAGAAAACAATATGGGGTTTGGGACAGGATAGGGAGTCTTAAAACGTAGCAGTATAATGATAGGCTACAAATTGCTTTTCCTCAGGGGAGGATATTCTACAAGGAACTGGAATCATTGCTTTGTCCTCAGTTGGTACAAAAATATGAAGGAGTTCCGCCATGGAATAGTATGGCTTTTTTGCATAGTTATACCTAAGAGGGCAAGGACATGGTATTTACAATAACTTATCAGTTTTGCGTTGTTTTGCTGTGATCCATTTTAAGTCTAGCCTATATATTACCTTGAGATCAAACATTGTTTGCCATGTTATTAAGTGTTCTGACACATCTGTCCTTCTGTGGAATGTTTGTTGAAGCTCTAAACTTGTTTTCTGGCTTTGAAGTAATTAAATGATTGGTTTAAGTTGGCAACACGTTGATCTGTCATTGACTGCAGTGGACTGTTATCTTTGAAGACATACATAAATTCTTGTGTCTTTTCTGTGGGGTTGTTTTCATGCAAAGCCATGTCAAACTTTTAAATTATTAATATGAACATATAAGCGCCCTGATTAAACCGTATTTATTGTTTTTTGATTTTCTCAAGTGGGTGAAATCTTGAAAATAGTTTTTTATTGTCTGTAAAATTGACTGCGGCGGGGGATTCGTCGCGAGCGATTTTAAGTGAGCAAGTTTGAAGTTCTGAAACGCTGCTATATCCAAATATAACCAGCTGGTTTTTTACTATGTTATGTAAAAGCTATCGGTCTTAAACATATGTAAAATTTAGAGTGGAGTAATGTGGAGTACTCTTAAAAAAAGCAGCGGAACATGGCTTGGTCACGATGAGCGGGACATACCTGCATTCGACACTGTCTTACTTAACTCAAATTTAAGCAAAAATTTGGTTTTATCAACGGAGTTGATAATGTAAATTGGCCACCGTACAGAGATTCTAAAAGCTGACGTTTCGAGCGTTAGCCCTTCGTCAGAGCGACAAAAAAATAGATCGGTTTCAAGTTAAGAATAGAGAATAAAAGGTGCACATGTGTATGCTTACGTGGTCGTCGAAAACTCAAATTTGGTGATTCCACGTCTGTTTAATTTGCGGTTCACCGCCAAAACAGGAGTGAATTAGGTAAGGGTGTTCTTGTGGCATGAGTGGGCTCCCCAGTTCAGTCACAAATGAGTCTATTTTTAGAATACTCGTTCCCGCGAGAATGAGTTTTCAGGTCCCTGAAGAACGAGGCAGAAGTCGCATGTGACATGGCTTCTCCTGATTGGTGGTGGAGTGGTGGTCTTTTGTTTGTTTTCGCGCGTAAAGTGTATCTAAAAATAAGTCCATTTGTGACTGTGCGGCTTGGGCAAGACCTCAAATTGGTAGAAAAACACTCTTATCTATATTTTGGTCACTCTTGGCCAAAATATGTGCTAAAAAGAATGCGCAAGTGAAGCATAATTATTTACCTATTTTAACCAATGATATTACTGTTTTGTGGCGTTGGCGATGCCGAAGCTGTCGTCGTTTCTTAAACTCCCTCTATGGGCGTTTTTCTGAGCGGCGACCATGTTGGGTGGACTATACGAATCCTCTGGAAATGAAACTTAGTTATTTCAGTGAATCAGTATGTGAGTCTTTGACGTCCCTTTTCCCTGGATCCAACCCTCTGAGGTCCAATCGGTCAGTTTTGAACGTGAGTAATGGCGGACGGTAAAATCCAAAACTTACACTCAAAGTAAACGGCCTGTGGATAAGAATCAAAGCTCTAAATTTTGCCAGTCGGGTGTTGAGCAAACACACTTTCAAAATCTGAAGAAAAAAAGGAAGTTATTTTCCTTTATCGTAGGGGCACTTTAATCGGAAGATTAGAGGTTCGCATTTGAATCGTTTGACCCCCCCCCCCCCCCCTAGGGTGGACGCACCGCTTAGTTTTTGCTTAGCACAAGTTAACATTGATATATTTTTTTAAATCGTGGAAACAACAGAGCCGCCAAGTTCATATGACTGAGAGGAAGTTTGGTTTTGAATTTTAGCGCTTAAAATTATTGGCGTCAAGTCTCAACAAATCAAGCAAACTAAAACCGTAATCTATCCTAAGGGCGTGGCCAAACGGGAAATGTTTTTTGACCAAACATTTTACCGTTTGGCCACCTTGTTTGCTGCTGTTTCATAAAATTTGAAGGCCATCAAACATTCTATCAAACAATTTAAAACATTTCTTTTGTTCTCGTGGTTCTCGTGTCTGATGGGCCAAATTTTTTTCGTTTGGCCTGCCGTATCAAACATGTTTGGCGCGCGCATGCGAATTTGATGGACAACTAATGAAGTTTCGCTAATAATGGAGAGGAAGTTTCTCATTGCCAACGTTTGTTAGCGTAAATTCGTTAGTTCCCAGTCCGTTTCAGTGGTGTATTTGAATTTAAATTTATCTTTAACTGAATAATAATCACTTCTGATGGTGTAAGTTGTAACATACGAAACGTCAATTTTATAAAAGGTATGCAGTTCAAGCAAAATTTTGTAACCGTTGTTTGTGTTTTATTCTTATTGAAACTTAAATGGCTCAAGTCAAAGTAATCGATCGTCTTACGTGCTCGCGTTTGCCATTGCTTAGCTCCGCCTGCGCATGCGTGCAGCGAGTTCTGATTGCATGGTTCACTGCTTTTCTTATCTCTGTCGTGATTGGCCAGATTAACAAAATAAATACAACTATTACCAGGTCATTCTGATTAGTCCACTGGATTTGTTACGTCAGTTGTGACTGGCCAGAATATCAAAATGAGTTCAACGGTTAACTACCCACTCTGGTAACCTTTTTCTCTTCGGAATAAATTAAGAGCAACTCTTCACTTTCCACAGATCTTGGAGGGTGTTAAAACTTTACCCAGATGCGATCAGATTTTAACCGGTTGTATTTAGGGAACAGAACCAATAGATTTCATTGTTTGTCGCTTTACTCACAATGAAAGAATGATTAAAAGCAAAAATAACAACCAAGACTGATAGGTATTTCAGTGGCTGGATCATTTAATTCGAAAAGCTATTTCTTAGTAAAGGCACCTTATTTAGCATTAAAAAACTCCGCCGATTGAGGGCTGATCATTTTACACACAAAAAACACCAAAAAATTGCTTTAAACGACATAATTTTCTTCTCCTTTTACGCGAAGTGTTGTTTATAAAACAAACACAGGAAACAAGCAACGTACCATGAATAAATAATGAATAACAGCGAGCGCCATAAGTCAGCCATGTTTTGAAGTTGCGATTGGCCGTGATCATGGCGAAGAGATGATCGTCAGCAAGAACAAGCGACAAAAATCACGGCTTACGAATTGAACAAAACCTTTGGCTGTATGCATAGCACTCTTGTTTTTAAGATATTTCTTGTGTTGATACAAAAAATCGGGGAGTCGGTATTCTTACCCGAGTGGTTCACGCAGTCTCCCTCGTTTGATTACAAATAGAATGGCTTGATTTCTATGGGTCCTAACGCACGTTATCTTCACACATGAAGAGGAAAGGAAGTTATGAGTTTTGTACATCTTCTTGCCTTGACTATAGCTCGAGACAGGGCCGAAAATTGCAAGGAAAATTCACTTAATTTAAGGATAAACAAACGCCTCAGTGGATCAGTATCGCACCGATTGTTGGTAACTGTGTTGTATTGCGGGTGTTTCTTCTCGTTTGGTACCACAATGGCGATTTTGGGACCCACTTTGATGGAACTGGGCCATCTTGTCCATCATGGCTTGGATATGATGAGCTGGCTGTTCTTTACACAAGCTGCTTACGCGCTACTTGGCGCCAGTGTCGCTGGCATCTTATTGGACAGGTGAGACAGATAACAAGTGTATTAATTTGTCCCTGTTCGCTAATAGACACGAGGGCACTTTGGATGGAGAGAGTATTATTTTATTAATCGTGCTATGCAGCCTGTAATTGTTATTCTCTTTAATTAACCCTTTCTTCCCACGATCGAAATGTTCATTCTCCTTACTAGTACCATGGATTTCCTTGTTAGGTAGTCATGAGAATTTGGTGTTATAT